>NC_133647.1:39332449-39632449 GCF_009905375.1 Apium graveolens
AATTTTCCTTTAAATCTCTGTACATTTTAGTACTCCCTGGATGGATTGAATACCTTGAATTATGAGCTTCCTGTAAAATTTCATTCTTCAACTCTGTCATTGGTGGAATCCAAATTCTAGAAGAAAATCTTAGAATACCTTGATCATCCTTTTGCGTGCACAACTCCTCACCTACCAAACGATTAATGTCCTGATCCATTACCTCCTCTTGACACTTCCTTATCTTTTCTAACAACTCTGGCTGGAAAATCGTACTATACACTTTCGCCTCATCAGGCTTGCAAACTTTGATTTCCAATTCCAATTTCTGAAATCCTTGTATATCTCTTCGGGTACTGATAACACATTCAACTTTTCTTTCCAACTTAACGCGTCCGCTACAATATTTACTTTACCGGGATGATAGTTAATCATACAGTCATAATCCTTAATCAACTCTAACCATCTTCTCTCTCTCATATTAAGCTCCTTTTGTGTGAATATGTACTTTAAGCTTTTGTGATCCGTATAAATCTCGCACTTTTCTCCATATAGATAATGTCTCCAAATCTTCAAAGCGAACACTATGGCTGCTAGCTCCAAATCATGAGTAGAATACTTTTGTTCGTGTGGTTTCAATTGCCTTGACGCATATGCAATAACCTTATCGTGCTGCATCAGAACGCATCCGAGTCCTTTATGAGAAGCATCGCTACAGATTACGAAATTCCCTTGGTTATCTGGAAGTGACAAAACATGTGCTGCAATTAATCTTTGCTTCAATTCCTGAAAACTTCCTTCACATTTGTCGTTCCATATAAACTTTTCATTCTTCCGTGTAAGCGTTGTCAATGGTGTTGCAATCCTTGAAAATTTTTGAACAAATCGGCGATAATATCCCGCTAATCCCAAGAAACTTCTTACCTCTGTCATTGTTCTCGGTCTTTCCCAATTTGTAATTGCTTCAATCTTCGCTGGGTCCACTTTGATCCCTTCATTACTGACTATGTGTCCTAAGAACTGAACTTCCTGTAACCAAAACTCACACTTCGAGAATTTAGCATATAACTTCTTTCATAAAATCTCTAAAGTTGTCCTTAAATGTTCTGCATGATCCTCTTCTGTCTTTGAATAAATCAAAATATCATCTATAAACACAATAACAAACTTGTCCAAGTATTCCTTGAAAATTTTGTTCATCAGGTCCATGAATGCTGCCGGGGCATTAGTTAATCCAAAAGACATTACAAAAAATTCATAATATCCATACCTTGTTCTGAAAGCTGTCTTTGGTATATCCTCTGGCTTAATCTTTAGTTGGTGATATCCCGATCTCAAATCAATCTTGGAGAAGTACTTGGCTCCTTTCAATTGGTCGAACAAATCATCAATTCTAGGTAACGGGTACTTGTTCTTAATTGTAAGCTTGTTGAGCTCCCGATAATCGATGCACAGTCTCATGCTTCCATCCTTCTTCTTGACAAATAGCACCGGTACACCCCACGGGGATACACTAGGTCTGATTATTCCTTTCTCTAACAACTCATGTAATTGCATTGCTAGTTCCTTCATCTCGATGGGCGCCATTCTGTACAGGGCCTTGGATACTGGTTCCGTTCCAGGTGCTAAATTGACCGCAAACTCAATTTCTCTATCTGGAGGAAGTCCTGGTAATTCATCAAGAGATACGTATGAAAATTCATTGACTACCAGAATATCTTCGAGTTTTGCTGGCTCTTGACTTTTATCAATCACATATGCAACGAAATGCTCACATCCTTGTCGTAGTAACTTTTTAGCTTGGATCATCGTTAAGAACTTCTTTGCTTGTTTCTGGCCCTTAAACGTTACTATTCTTTTATCTGGCGTCTTCACCAATACTTTCTTATTTCGACAATCTATCTGGGCATCATGCTTAGATAACCAATCCATTCCTAAGATAACGTCAAACTCTCCTAGCTTAAATGGTATCAAATCCACACAAAACTTATTACCAGAAATCTCAATTTCACAATTCCCATAAACTTGATTAACATATATACGTTCTTGATTTGCTAATTCCACAGTCATTATTTCATTTAATACTCAACTGGACAATTTAACTAACTAACAAAATCTTGAGCAATAAACGATCGAGTGGCTCCCGAATCTATTAACACTTTAGCACATAAAGAATTCACATTAAGCGTACCTGCCACGACATCAGTATCCTGGATAGCGTCCTTCACAGACATATCAAAAACTCTAGCCCTTGGAGTCTCATTCACTGCTAGAGTATATCCCATAATTCTCAATGCATTGCTGACTGGGGCTGGTGTCTTGCAATCCCTGGCTATATGTCCTGGCTTCCCATATTTAAAGCATGTAAATCCAATAGCTGGAACCTTAACTGCTGGATTCCGAGTAGGGTGATCCTTGTTCACTGACTCTCTTGCTGGCTGATTGCGGCACTCCCTTGAATAGTGCCCTTTCTTATTACACTTGAAACAAACCACGTTCAACTTATTACAAACTCCTCCGTGTTTCTTCCCACATAGTTGGCAATCTGGAAAAGTTAGCCTCAACTGATTCGGCTGATTTACGTTGACTGGACGGTTGCCTTGAACTCCGTTGTTAGGTCCCAATTTGTTTGTAGAAGGGGGGGTTGAATGCAAACAATACCGTTTCGTCGAATAAAATGCGGAATAAAATTGTGAAACAAAATTCAAGTTAAATAAAACTTTTATTAAACTTGAAAGGTGTTACAACTACGGTATCGATTACAAGGGATTAATCTCAAATCAATTATTATAAATTTAGAATAAATTCGACATGAACTTTTTCTATTTTTGTAATTAAAAGATCAAATGCTAAAAGCGATTTGAGATTAAGTTCTAGGGATTTTAATCCGCTAGATTGATATACAAGAACAAGATAAGTAATTCTAGTGGTTTGGATTTAACATTAACAAACTAGAATATTTGATCTTGAATAAGCAGATGAATGATGAAATATTTTCTTTTGTTTTCTGCTGTGTTTTCTTGTTCTGTATGTGCTGCTTTGTTTTTGCTGAGTAGTCTGTTGATATTGTCTTCTGCTTTCTTTTAATCAATCACAGCCTAAGTTGTTGAACTGGTGTGACAATCTATTTGAGCTTGAAAGACTTTCGGTGAGACAATCTATTAGAGCTAGGAAGACAATTAAAATGAACTAGCAAGACTTTCGGTATGACTATTGATTGTCATACCGATTGTCATAGTAGTACAATTGAAATTGTTTTTCTGAATACATAATTGATTTTAATCTAATTGAAAATTCTATCAATACAATCAACTGAATTAGCAAGACATTCGGTATGACTATCAATTGTCATACCGATTGTCATACTAGTACAATCAGTTGTCTTTTTAGAATTATCACAGATTTTAATCAATTAACATTCTGAAAATCCTCATTATTAATTCTAAATTAATTAATCAATTTAATTCAATTAATCAATAAATTAATCCTTGCAGATTTAATTTATTCTCTTAATTAAATTATATGACTTAATTAATTAATAGTGAATTAATACTAACCCTGAGCAGCATCCATTCTTCTGACAATCTTCTTAAAGTCTCTGAGACTTATGAATCAATTCTATCACTTCAATGCTGACACTCGATGTACTGTCTGGTTCATGAGTGACTAACTTTCGTGACGTTTCTTCATGTCTTGACTTTGTTGTTCTGATTGAATCCTTGTAATAAATGATACCTTGACGAGATCTATGTCACTTGATTAAATCCACGATCTTGATTTATATCACTGAGGCATGATCAAATTCTTGAACTTCTTCCAGTGAATCTTCAAGTCTGCAGATGAACAATGTTTCTTTATTCTTTGACAGATGTTACTTTGTGAGATCTCTCTGATGCTTGATCCACTATTTACTTATTACATTCTTATTTGAGTTGAGTTAAATACTCGAATAAACGAGTAGGCTATGACATATGCCTTTCAATCTCCCCCTATTTGCTTGTTAGACAATAACAACAAATACCTAGAGGATAACTCAACTAACAAATAAGAAAAAGATATAAACAGTAATGTAAAGTAAATAGCAGAAAAGTTCTCGATTATATTTAACATTTTCCAGATTCCAAATGAAATTTACAAGTGAATACAAGATAGATGTTCCTCTAGCCTGAACATATAACTACATTAGACTATCTTGATTCATAACGCTCTAATCATATTACATTGAGTTTTGAGCTAATTGACTTTAGTTGTCTTCTCTTCTGACTTCACCTTCTTCTAAATCTTGAAGCAATTCCTTGTCAAAAACACGATCCTTTTCTGAAGTGAAGCTTGCAGGTCTGACTGGTTGAACTCCAACTGTCTTCAACTTATTCTTGAGTTGATTGTACCTTTTAACATTCTTCTCACAATAAGCTTGAATCAAGTCAGCAGCTTGAGTCTTCAACATGGATGAATATCCAGCAGTTCTCAAATGATGTTCCATCCAGACCAGATGCTTAGCTGAGTAGTCTTTAAGAGATTGTACATCTAGCTGACAGATTTGAAGACAATCAGACTTAAAGAATCTCACCTGATGAGGATTGTTGACCACTTGAGGACTAGCCCTGCTGGCAAACTCTTTAAGCCTTTCCCGAAGAACTTCATTCAACTCTGAGCTTCTTTTCACTTTGTTTAAAAGAACCCAAATCTCTGACAATGAACGATTCTCAAATAGATGAAGTGACACCTTGAATGATCCTTCACTCTGACAATATACAAAAATGCTCATCTCATTTAGGGATCTATCAAAAGCAGCTGTGATCCTTGAGACTTCAGTCTTGATAGCATTCATGTACATGTCATTGTTAGGATTTGAGATTTCCAGCTTGTCAAGAAGATGTAAGAACTGCCTATCATTGTTAGTGCATAGCTGAGGCATATCGAGTACTCTCCTAGCTTCATCCCACTTTCCACCAATCTTCAGTCTGACATCTCTTCTCCTTTCTTGAGCTTTAATGTCATGAAGACGTTGCTTTTGAAGAGTTTCTGTTCTTTGTATGTCTTTTCTCCTATCAATGATCTGTGAGACCTTCTTGAGTTCAGCTTCTTTTCTCTGCATCTCTGACTGCTCTTTCTGAAATTCTTTCTCAAACCTAGGATCCACTGTATCTTCTTCTTCCCAATCTTCAAAATCACTTTCTTCTTCAGCTTCAAATAACCCATCTTTATCTTCCTGAACTGGTTCAGTGGGAATGTCAAAAATATCGAAGTCATCCTGTTCTCCACTGTAGTAGGCATCATCAGCCTTTCCTTTATCTCCAGCAGAAGTATCTTTTTCTTTCCCTTTGGAACTACTCCCTTTCTTCTCCCCCTTAGTTGAGGGATCCTCTACTGACTTTCCTTTGAAACCTCCACCACTTCCAGAGCCTGATCCTCCACCAGACGGTCCTTCAAAGTGAGCTCTTTGTTCTTCATTAGGGCAATGAGAATTCTTGATCATGTAATATAAGTGCTTCATGCCTTCATTTAGATGTTCCATGCCCGTCTCTATCTTTAGAAATCTTGAGTTGTCCAGTGAATGATTCATCTCAACGAGGTCTTCAAGAGAAGTCATTCTTGTATGTAGGGAGTAGAAGTTGGATATGTCATCAGCTGATAAATTTGGAGTGTCCTGAATAGAATTGAGCTTTGGTATTACAGTAGTCTTTAAATCTGAGATGTCATTCCTTATGATTGCAAGCTGATTGTCGACAGAGGTGGAAGAAGAAGACCGTTCAACCACTTGTGCTTTGAATGCTTGAGCTTCAGCTTGACTTTTAGCAAGTTCTTCTTTCAGGGCAGCAATCTGAGCTAACAGGTTGACAGTATCAGTGTCTGTGTGTGCTCTCACCTGAAGTTCACTCGTATTTGGTTCACTCATCTCACGTGCATGTGTTTCTCTCAATATGATTGCTCGTGAGGAGTCTTCCAATTGCTGTTCTTGTGTACCTGCATTAAAAATCACCCTAGCCTCTTCAAGAGAGGTCAGTGGTGGTGCAATGGGAATTCGCGAGTCCCGATCCTCAGTCAATGCTATCAAATCTTTTGGAATAGATGTCTGAATTGCTTCAGGGATAGATTGACCGAGTTGCCCTCCACTTTCTCCAGATAA
Organism: Apium graveolens; assembly: GCF_009905375.1. NCBI lineage: Eukaryota > Viridiplantae > Streptophyta > Magnoliopsida > Apiales > Apiaceae > Apium > Apium graveolens. The sequence continues at coordinate 39,338,559 of NC_133647.1, forward strand.
ATCTGCGAGTGGAGAATCCCATAAGGGAGCCAGAGTTGTTGGATCTGGGAGGGGAGAAAATGACTCTATTAAAGATGGCGGAGAGTCAGATTTTCCCTCTGAAGCATGTGACTGCTCTTCTGCCGTAACTATGGCAAGCACTGTAACCGACTCTACGTGCACTCCTCGCTGGGTGTCCTGAGTATTATCTGGGGAAGTGTATGGTTCCATTGTGAGTAATGGAATTGTGCTTGACTCATTACAAGATGCCATGGCCCGATGGCGAATTTCAATAGATGCATCCTGTTGAGAGAATGCCTCTAGTAACTGTTCATTGGCCATTTCAAAGTCCATGTCCTGTTGGGAGGACAAGGATGGGCTTTCAGATGCCTCAGAATAGGTTTTTCTTTTCTTAGGAGGAGGCAGAGCTGAGGGTTCACTCATATTTGACATTGTACTACTTCCTAGTAATCTTCTGGGTAACATTTTAGACAGTGGGGGAGAGGGTGAGATAGAATGAGACTCTGTGTTTGGCTCTATGACCTGGGATTGAAGCTGTGGTTCTACAACTTCATGGTCAGCCCTATCAACCACTGAGGGTCTGTTAACAGAAGTAGGAAGAGAGTGAGAGTGAGAGTGAGGAGTTACTACCTGTAATGGAAGAGCCTGGGTGGCTTGTACCACTGGAGGTTGAGGTTGCTGTTCATGGCCGGGAAGATTAAAAATAGGCAAGGGAATATAATTGGCCATGAAAGCAGATACAAGTACTGGTACTTGCATAAATTTGAAGGTTGTATCTTGGCGAGTGTAAATCTTTTTGCTAACTGGTGGGGGTTCGGTTACAGCAGAGTTAGCAAAAAGTGCTTTGTGTTCAGGGGTGAGTAGATGATCTGCTATAAGCATAAGAAAACGAGCATAGTAACATGATACCCTACGATTTGTAGAATGATCACGTAACGCAGAAGTTAGACGTCTCAAGATAATGGGAAAAAGTAGTTTGCCAAAATTGATCCTTTGATTGAAAACAACCACAAGACCAATATACTGCAGGGTGGAAGTAATGTTATGAAAATTAGATTTTGTGCAGTTGGCAAACACTTTGGAAAGTGTATCGAAGAATATATCCCATTCAGACACCAAATTTGATTTAGAAATTTTGGTTAAATTGATCACCCCCTGATAGTGAATGGCATTGAAAAAATTTGTGATATCATTTTCAGAGGGTAAATTACAGAAATTGTCTAGTGGAAAATTTAAAGCACGATTGACGACTGTTTCATCAACTACATACTGTGTGTTTGCGATGGTGAATGAAAAAGATTTTGAATCATCGGCCACAGTAGAAGTTGTGCAAATCAGTCTAAGTAGATCGACGTTTAAAATCACATTTGATTTAATAGCAGAGCTAACAATCGAATGATCATTTAAAAATCTAATCCAAGGCTTAAATTTTTCAACATCACATTTTTCCGGATTGAAATAACCAACTTGATTATGCGCGACAATTTGGAAATTGAGAGCCATTTTTTATAAAATAATAATAAGACACAAGCTTTTCAGAATTTTAAGAATAATATTAAGAAAATTCGAATTAATTAAATTAATTTAATAATTCGAATTAAATTAATTATAATCGAAAAATTTAGACAGAAATGTATCTCGTTAAAATTCTTAAATCACTAACACAGTTTTGACACACCAAAAGACACAAATAAGAAATTAAAATTAAAATGGAATTTGAAGGGGCAAACTGATTTTAATTTGATTTTTGCGTTTTTTTTTTTTTATAATAACTTTTATTTTTAAGAAAATTCAACAGCACTTCTTTATGTATATACTTATATGTATATATCACTAAAGTGATGATTAAGTGTGCTGAGTAAAAACTCGAGCAAGGAAATATGGTGACTGTTTTTTTTTTTTTTTTTTTTTGAGGAGAGAGAAGAGAGAAAATGAGAGTGAAAACTGTTAGAAATTTTTTGAAAATGAAGTGAACTGATGAAATGGTTAAAATAACACAGCACATGCCTTTATATAACAACTGGTATGACAATCCGGGATTGTCATACCGATTGTCATACCAGGCAAAAGAAGGAAAAGAAACAAATAAAAATAAATAACTGGTATGACAATCTGATAGTCATACCGATTGTCATACCAGTACAAAATAAAACAATATAATTCTGATATTAATTTTATTACTGGCATGACAATCAATAGTCATACCGATTGTCTTGCCAGTTATAAAATTAATCTGATTTTAAAATAAGCAATCATTATTACTAAAATGACTTTCAGCAAGACAATTTCAATTGTCTTGCCGATTGTCTTTCTAGAATAAGATAAAATAAGCATTAACAGATTTATATTTTCATGTTTACTGAAATGATTTTCAGCAAGACAATTTTAATTGTCTTGCCGATTGTCTTTGCAGTAGAAAAACAAAATGAATATGTACAGACAACTATTAATGTACTGAAACTTTATTACAAAATAGTAAAACTGAAATAAATACTTAAAATTTTTACAGAAAATAAAGACAATATTTCAGAATTAATTATTTTTATTCCAAAAATAGATTTCTGTTGAATTTTAGCAAATAAAATTCATAGAAAAATATTTTTAGAGGAAATAAAATATTCTGAGATATTTTAAATTAACAAGTAGAGTAAATAACATAGATAAGATAATATATATTACATAGAAATAAGCAAGAAATATGATAAAATGATAAAATAAATTTGCAAATTAATTTTTCATTTATGAAAAATTCATTTGTAAATTCATTCAAGAACAGATTCCAGATATTAATTAAATTAATCACAAAAACTATTTAACATGCCCAATTTACCAACTAATCTGGTAAATGTGGATTCGTCAAGTGGTTTAGTGAAAATATCTGCTATTTGTTCTTCTGTTGGAACAAAAAATAGTTCAACAGTACCATTCATGACGTGCTCTCTAATAAAATGATACCTGATGTCAATGTGCTTTGTCCTCGAGTGCTGCACAGGGTTGTTGGTGATGGCTATTGCACTTGTGTTGTCACATAAAATAGGAATCTTGTTCAATACAGAGCCATAGTCTCGTAGTTGGTTCCTAATCCACAAGATCTGAGCACAGCAGCTTCCAGCAGCAATATATTCAGCCTCGGCCGTTGAGTTGGAAACTGTTTGCTGTTTCTTGCTGTACCATGAGACTAGCCTGCTTCCTAAGAATTGACAACTTCCTGAGGTGCTTTTCCTATCAACAACACTTCCTGCATAATCTGAATCTGTATATCCGACAAGGTTAAAACCAGATTCTTTAGGGTACCAAATACCTAGATTTGGTGTTCCCTTAAGATATCTTAAGATTCGTTTAACAGCAACGAGATGAATATCTCTAGGATCCGCTTGGAACCTTGCACATAGGCATGTAGCATACATAATATCTGGTCTACTTGCAGTAAGATAGAGTAACGAGCCAATCATACCTCTGTAGCTTGTGACATCTACCTTAATGGAGTTTTCACATGGTCCAAGCTTGACAGCTGTAGTTGATGGAGTCCTTGCTGATGCAGAATCCTCCAGATTGTATTTTTTGAGGAGTTCCTTGAGATACTTGGATTGACAAATAAATGTTCCGTCTAACCTTTGATTTACTTGTAATCCAAGAAAGAACTTCAGCTCTCCCATCATGCTCATTTCAAACTTGCTGTGCATTAACTTAGCAAATCTCTTACAGAGATTATCATTAGTAGACCCAAATATTATATCATCCACATAGACTTGGACTAATATAGTATCATTCTTATGTTTTTTAGAAAAGAGAGTTTTGTCTATGACACCTCTAATAAAGCTATTTTAAATAAGAAATTCAGAGAGAGTGTCATACCATTTTCTTGGTGACTGTTTTAGCCCATAGATAGCCTTGAAAAGAAAGAAGACAAAATCCATATGATCTGGATCTTCAAAACCAGGAGGTTGCTCTACATATACCTCTTCATCCAGCTTTCCATTCAGAAAGGCGCTCTTGACATCCATTTGATAAACTTTAAAGTTTGAAAATGCTGCGAATGCCAGAAATATCCTGATGGCCTCAAGTCTAGCCACTGGAGCATAGGTTTCATCATAATCAATACCTTCAGCTTGAGAATACCCTTTAGCTACCAGTCTTGCTTTGTTTCTTGTAACCACACCATCTTCATCTAGTTTATTCCTGAATACCCACCTTGTACCAACAGCTTTCTTGTGTACAGGCCTAGGTACCAGTTTCCAGACTTGTTGACTTTCAAACTAATTGAGTTCATCTTGCATAGCAATCACCCAATCTGGATCAGTTAGTGCTTCTTCAATTTTCTTAGGTTCCATCTCAGAAAGAAATCCTGAGAACAGACACTCATTTTGAGTAGCACGTCTAGTTCTGACTCCAACATCTGGATCACCAATAATCAACTCAAAAGGGTGAGCTTTATTCCAGACAGTCTGTCTTGGAAGATTTGATCTTGATGATTCGCCTTGAAATTCATTGTGATGTTGTGTCCTACTAGATGATCCTTCAGCATCTCCCCCTGAGTTGTTGCCATGTTGACTTGAAGATTCTCCGTCAGTAGCAGTGGTATCTCCATTGTTTCCAGAGTTTCCATCACTATTACCTTGAGTATTATCAGGATTAACAGGTTCTTCAACAGCAACAACCTCAGGTTCTTGACCATGTTCTGACTCTGAATCTGACGTATCATCAAACTTCAGTTTCTCAGAAGGATCTTCAGTTTGGATACTAGGGAGTTTAGTGTCATCAAATGTAACATTGACACTTTCAGTTACTTTGTGTTGATCAATGATATACACTCTATATGATCTTCTTCCATATCCAACAAAAATACCCTCATATGCCTTTGCCTCGAACTTACCACGACGATCATCTCCATCCTTGAGCACGAAGCATCTGGCACCAAATACATGAAAGTATTTGATAGAAGGTTTCTGTTCATTCAAAATCTCATAAGGAGTTTTCATGAAGTCTTTGTTGATTAGAGTTCGATTCTGAGTATAACATGCAGTATTGACAGCTTCAGCCCAAAAGTACATTGGAAGACCTGATTCATTTAACATCGTTCTTGCAGCTTCAATCAATGTACGATTCTTCCTTTCTACCACTCCATTTTGCTGAGGGGTTCTAGGAGCTGAAAATTGTCTGGTAATCCCTTTGTCTGTACAGAATCCATTTAGAAGTGCATTCTTGAATTCTATTCCATTATCTGACCTTATTGCTCTAACAGGGACGTTAGAATCTAACTCAATCATCTTGATATGATCAATCACAACTTGTGGTGTTTCATCCTTAGAGTGAAGAAATAAAACCCACGTATACTTGGAATAGTCATCAACTATCACAAGACAGTAACACTTCTTTGACATAGAAAGGATATTAACTGGACCAAATAAATCCATGTGCAATAATTGCAGAACACCAGTTATGGAAGATGTGTCAGTGCCTTTGTGACTTGCTTTCTTTGACTTTCCTTTCTGGCAAGCCTCACATAGTCCTTCTGGAGAGAATTCCAGCTGAGGCAGACCTCTTACCAATTCTCTTTTGACAAGAGAATTCATTGTCTTGAAATTGAGATGGGAAAGTCTCTTGTGCCATAGCCAACTCTCATTTGACGATGCTTTTGCATAGAAACAATTGACTTCAAGATTGCTTCCAGAGTTCATGTCAGCTACGAACAGATTTCCTTTCCGTATTCCCATTAAGGAGGGTTTTTCACTTTTCTTGTGCAGAATCTGACACTTCAGCTTGTCGAATAAAACATTGTAGCCGTTGTCACAGAACTGACTAATGCTAAGCAGATTGTGTTCAAGTCCTTGCACAAGATATACATTTTCAATGATAACATTTCCAGCTTGCAAACAGCCATATCCCTCCGTTAAACCTTTGCTGTTATCTCCAAAGGTAACCACTGGGCCAGCTTTCTCAACCACATTTGATAGCAGGGCTCTATCTCCGGTCATATGTCTTGACGATCCACTGTCAAGAATCCACACTACCGGTTGTACCTGTTTAATGCCCTGCAATACAAATGGATTAGAACTTCTTCGGAACCCAAGCTTGGCTGGGTCCGGCATACTTGTAAAATTGGCCTTTATCAGGCAAAACAACATTCTTAATTTCACTATTCTCAACATTCTCAATGACTGAACATTTGACCTTTAAAACAGCCTTATCAGATTTATGTTTAGGCTTAGGCACAAATGTCTCCTTTCTAGCTTTAGGAGGACTAGCAGTCTTAGACCTATCATGCTTTCTATTATTCACATGCTGACGAGGAGTAGTCTTATCATTAGAAGCATGCTTACCATTAAAATAAGCAAACAACAGATTAAAAGCACAAGACATACAATCAGGAACACCACATGCTTTATGAGAAGGATTAACAATAGGCAACTTATGCATGGTAGACATGGCATTTGTGCTATCCAACTCATGTGTGTCTGAGTTAGTCTCAGTTGCTTTCACAACCTTGACTGGAACTTTTGACACACTTGACTTGGAGACAGCTTTCCCATTAGCATTATCTTCAGCACGGATTTCTTCTTGAATAATAAAAGAGGTCTCATCAAATGGTTCAGCAATTGATTCCTTATAGAGGGGTTCATCAACACCCTTAAGCACATGTGGTACTTCCCTGCCTTTAGCACATACATGAGGAGGGGAGTTTATGCCTAATTTTCCAATAGCAGCATTGTAATCATAACCTATTCCATGTGTTTGATTAACAGCTTGCTTATTGTAAAACTCTTTGGACTTCGAACAAGAATTAAAGTAAGCTTTAACCTTAGCCTCAAGACTGGTGATCTTGTCTTTGAGAATAGTTTCGAGTTGTCTATAACAGTCAACTCTATTCTCTAGAAAAGATACTTGGTCTTTAAGTTTATCTTGATTAATATGCACAAGTCTCAATTCATTGACCTCTTTCTCAAGGTCTTTGATTTGTTGATTTAACAATTCATTATCACGACGAGCACAATCTAAGTTACCTCTTAGATGATAAACCATTTCAGCATCAGAAAGTTTTACCTCTTTTCTTGACGATGAGGTGCTTGCATCACTAGCCATGAGAGCAAGATTCCCAACTTCTTCATCTTCACTGTCAGTATCATCCCAGCTTCTTCCCTTTGCCAGGTACGCCCTTTCAGATTTACTCTTTTGATTAGAATCGTAAGAGTTCTTCCTTGCTTGTTTTGGCTTCCTGCATTCTGTGGCAAAGTGTCCCAACTCATTACAGTTGAAGCATCGAATGGTGCTTCGATCAACCATCCCTGTTTTATACCCACCACTGCTGGTATTAGAGGATGAAGATCCACCTTTCTGGAATCTGTTGTAGTTGGACTTGTACTTGAACTTGGGATTCCTTTTGAATCTGACATTTGAGAATCTCTTGACAATCAGGGCCATTGACTCATCCTCCAATTGCTCCAGTTCTTCCAAGGAATAATAATCATCTCCTGATTGATTTGTAGTAGGTGAATCAAATTCTGCTACTATCACATTATCTTCAACCTTGGAAGACTGTACCATTCTATCTGACTGTTGAGATTGTTGTTGATATAGTGGTTGTTGTTGTTGTTGTTCATCAGCTACCAGAGCTGTAGACGTGCTGACCACTCTTCCTTTCCCGTAAACTTCCTTCTGCTGAATCTGCTCCAACTCATAAGTCTTTAACACACCATATAGCCTTTCCAAAGAAATCTCACTCAGATCTCTTGCTTCTCTTATGGCAGTGATTCTATGTTCGAGATGAGTTGGCAGTGTTAAAAGGAACTTTTTATTGACCTCCCTGATGGAATAGTATTTACCATTAATGTTCAGGTTGTTGATCAATGCATTGTACCTCTCAAACACTTCAGTGATTCCTTCTCCTGGATTAGATTTAAAGTATTCATACTCAGAGGTTAGGATTTCTAGTTTGTTCTCCCTAACTTCCTCTGTGCCTTCATTAATAATCTCAATAGTTTCCCAGATATGTTTAGAATCTTTACAATTCATCACATGTCTGTTCATTAGGGGATTAAGGGAATCTACTAAGATTAATTGAAGGCTAGCATCCAGGGAAGCTTCTTCTATTTCAGCAGGAGAGAAGTCCTCAGGATCCTTCACATAAGTTCTCACTTTGGTGATCACCACATCATTCTCTATTATCTCTGGTTCAATAACCATAGGAATTTTTGGACCCTTCTTCAACACTTGCAAATATTTGGGATTAGCAACCTGTAAAAACAGTAGCATCTTCTTCTTCCACATCACATAATTTTCTTTATCGAAAAGTGGAATTTTAACGGTTCCAACTTTTTGTGTAGTCATTATGAATTTTTGAGTGAATAAAAATTCAAGAAGTGAAAGAAACACAAAAGTCTAGGATCTTGATTTGTACGTTAATCAGAAGGCTCTGATACCAATTGTTAGGTCCCAATTTGTTTGTAGAAGGGGGGGTTGAATGCAAACAATACCGTTTCGTCGAATAAAATGCGGAATAAAATTGTGAAACAAAATTCAAGTTAAATAAAACTTTTATTAAACTTGAAAGGTGTTACAACTACGGTATCGATTACAAGGGATTAATCTCAAATCAATTATTACAAATTTAGAATAAATTCGACATGAACTTTTTCTAGTTTTGTAATTAAAAGATCAAATGCTAAAAGCGATTTGAGATTAAGTTCTAGGGATTTTAATCCGCTAGATTGATATACAAGAACAAGATAAGTAATTCTAGTGGTTTGGATTTAACATTAACAAACTAGAATATTTGATCTTGAATAAGCAGATGAATGATGAAATATTTTCTTTTGTTTTCTGCTGTGTTTTCTTGTTCTGTATGTGCTGCTTTGTTTTTGCTGAGTAGTCTGTTGATATTGTCTTCTGCTTTCTTTTAATCAATCACAGCCTAAGTTGTTGAACTGGTGTGACAATCTATTTGAGCTTGAAAGACTTTCGGTGAGACAATCTATTAGAGCTAGGAAGACAATTAAAATGAACTAGCAAGACTTTCGGTATGACTATTGATTGTCATACCGATTGTCATAGTAGTACAATTGAAATTGTTTTTCTGAATACATAATTGATTTTAATCTAATTGAAAATTCTATCAATACAATCAACTGAATTAGCAAGACATTCGGTATGACTATCAATTGTCATACCGATTGTCATACTAGTACAATCAGTTGTCTTTTTAGAATTATCACAGATTTTAATCAATTAACATTCTGAAAATCTTCATTATTAATTCTAAATTAATTAATCAATTTAATTCAATTAATCAATAAATTAATCCTTGCAGATTTAATTTATTCTCTTAATTAAATTATATGACTTAATTAATTAATAGTGAATTAATACTAACCCTGAGCAGCATCCATTCTTCTGACAATCTTCTTAAAGTCTCTGAGACTTATGAATCAATTCCGTCACTTCAATGCTGACACTCGATGTACTGTCTGGTTCATGAGTGACTAACTTTCGTGACGTTTCTTCATGTCTTGACTTTGTTGTTCTGATTGAATCCTTGTAATAAATGATACCTTGACGAGATCTCTGTCACTTGATTAAATCCACGATCTTGATTTATATCACTGAGGCATGATCAAATTCTTGAACTTCTTCCAGTGAATCTTCAAGTCTGCAGATGAACAATGTTTCTTTATTCTTTGACAGATGTTACTTTGTGAGATCTCTCTGATGCTTGATCCACTATTTACTTATTACATTCTTATTTGAGTTGAGTTAAATACTCGAATAAACGAGTAGGCTATGACATATGCCTTTCATCCGTCACTTTTATTATGTTTCTTGACATTAAAATATCTCCCTGGCTGGAACTTGCCCTTCTTAAAATTTGGAAACTTTCCTGGTTGTGACTGTCCTTCATTCCCTTCAAACTTTCTCTTCTTACTTTCTTTTTCTTTCTATGACATCTCACTCTCCGTTTCTGCAATCATGGCCTTTTGTACAACTCCTGCATAGGTATCCAATTCAAATATGGCTACCTTCCCTCTGATCCATGGCTTTAGACCTTGCTGGAATCTCTTGGCCTTCTTCCTGTTAGTATTCACATATGATGGCACAAACCTTGACAACTCTTCAAACTTGCTCTCAAAATCAGCTACCGACATATTTCCTTGCTTTAGCTCTAAAAACTTCAGCTCCATCTGATCCTGAACAAACTGGGGAAAATATTTTTCTAAAAACAATTCTTTGAACCTCTCTCAAGTAATAACATATGTACCTTCTAATGTCTTCACAGTTTCCCACCAATAGGTTGCCTCATTCTTCAAATAATAGCTTGCAAACTCAACCTTCTGTTCTTCCTTTACCTTAACTAAAGCAAACGACTTCTCTATTTCTTTTAACCAAAAATTTGCTTCAATTGGATCTAAGGAACTCTTGAATTCTGGTGGGTTCACCGCCTGAAAAGTTTTGAAAGTTACCTGGGGATTAGTCTGTCTTTGTTGCTGTTGAGTCAGGTGAATTGTTTGTTGAGCCAAGATCTGAAGAATCTGGGCTACTGCTGGGTCTATGGGTCATGGGTTTGCATTCTGGTTGGTATTATCTTGGTTGTTGTTGTTGTTGTTGTTGTTGTTGTTGGTTTTTTCATTCTGGGTGTTGGTGCCGGTATCTCTTCTGGGAGGCATTTTCTGTAAAGAATCAAACAACTTATTTAGCTTTTAAATCAAATCCTTTGCATAAAAGAAATGTTTTATAAAACATAAATATCTCTTTTTGAAAACAGTTGTAACAGTTGAACTAAGTAAATTGCATGCTTCTTTACAGAATATAAACAGTTAAGGGGATAGGGTACATGGTATCACAGGTGGTATAATTGGTGCAATAAATAAAATAAAGTAAAATAAGTGCAGTAATGTAAATGACAATGCTGGAAAGGAAAAAGGTACTGATATATATAGATCAAAAGTTTTAGGTAGTACAAACGTTAAAACGCTTTGAAAGTAAAAGCAAAACGGTACAACAAACCTACTCACTAATCAGCAGATCTAGTCTATAAATACAACCCAAAAGTCTATTGATACACACTACACACTACGGTACATACTAAACAACCACAACAACACTGATCAGCATCTCCATCTCTGTGCCTCTGGCTCATGGCAAGTCTGGACCTCCAATCTCCTCAAGCTCCTCCAGAACCCACTTAGCCCACTCCACAAGAAAATCAGGGGTGATATCCTCATGAGTAGCCTCAGCAATCCTCACATCAGCTACTCTCCAAAACACCTAGAGCCTCTCTCTGAGTCGCCTCTCACCACTCCCAACCTCTCTGGTACGCATGATATGTAATAACTCTTGAATCTGACCCCGTAGGAATCGCTGCTACATAAGGCAACCCTCGAACTAATGATATGGGACATGATAGGAAGAGAACTAAAAAGGTACACCTGTAACTGAGTGACAAGTAAGACCTGAATCAGCAGGTGGGGGTCCTCTGATAGGTGGCCTCATGCATGGGGGTGGAATAGCCTGTAGTGGTACGGGCTGCAAAATAGGTGGAGGTAAAATAGCCAATATTGGTGGAACAACAGGACGTGGATCTGAAGATGGTCCTCCAACTGAGGGCTCTGAATGATCAGCTAATACGGGGATGAAAGAGTCGGCCATCGCTGCTATCTGAAATCATATCGCAATATAAAAATCTCGAACCACGACGCGAATCATACTAATACCTGCTATACCGTAGCACTCAACCACTCGACGTTCTATCTTTCTATTTCTTACTTCTAATCCTAACCTTCTACCCATTCCGGTCAATCTAGGCTTGTGTAAGTGACTTATAACTTGTAGCTCTGATACCAAACCTGTGGCGCCCTCCAAACCCGAGTCAGAAGTTTGGGGTCCACACACACACACCTTATTTATAACCTGCTTATAATAATGATAAAGATAATAATAATATGCAGTGACCCTACTTACCAACTACCACGGACCGCAACAGGTTAAAGTATGTACACAAGCCACACACACACACTTATATTACAAACGCTTAAATCCCAACTATTCAAACTTAAAATTGAATATTAAACATCATTACACACTTTACAAACTTAAACTATTCCAAAAGCTATCAGCTAGCTTAACTCGATCAACCTGGACCCCTAGCTCTCGCACTGAATTGGGGATCCTCGCTACCAACAGGTTCCTTCTTAACTGGAAAAGAACATAAACAATATCGCACAAATGAGCTAACTAGCTCAGCAAGTCACATTGACAAGACTGAGAATAATGATCATCAAGTGAAAAGAGTTAAGGTATCAAGTGAACAATGATTAATGATTTAGAATTGGATATTATATTTTCATTTTAAAAACCAAGGTTAGGTTGTTGATTAGTCATGCACTAACCCCGAGCAAGGCACACAGCTCTGCTCTAATTACTGGATCTAAGGCACACATTGGCCTAACTTGACCACCAATCTGGTCTGACCACGAATCTGGCCCATAATTTTATAAAATAATCCAATTCTATCACAATAACAGAATAAATAATGTAAAGTAATAAACATAATCATAAACAATATTGGATTTCCAATCATGAGAGGGTTTCAATCTTCACAAGGAAACAATATGGCAATTTCAAAGAATGGCTATCAGGTGGTGAAAGAATTGGATAACAAAAGAATCAAAGTTTCAAGGTTATAAGGATTTGGTCTTTCAAAGCATAAGGTACAATAGTTTGAATCTGTAAGCAATCCTGATTCAGTATTCGGTATTTAGTTTGTATGTATTTGTGGAGTAGTATCATATATCTGTGGTTCGTATTTGGGTAATCAACAATCAATGGTTCGGAAAGAATAAGGTTTACGGCTCAAAGATCAATAGCTGGAATCAAGGGTTAGGGTTCAGTGCTTCAAAGCACTTGCAATATAAAACAGGACTATCAATAATCTACAATATATCTCGAGAAAGTTCAGAACTCTTGCCTGATATTAGCTTGCTATACTTCACTATCTTCCAATCACAATCTCATATTCCTCAACTACTTTCTTCCCTTTCCTACACCTTGCATCTTCTGCTCACACATCATAAGTATCTATCAATACTCAAATCATAAGATTTTATTCAGTATACACTTCTATCTACCCTTCGTTTTACCCAAATCCGACTTACGGATTGAAAGTTATGCTAAAAACAAGTAAACACTGATCACATAGTCCAACAGTCAAACAAAAAAGTCACATATAACACGTAGCACGTCAAACAATCAATGAAATTTCATTTATAAGGAAGTCCCGGGTCATAAATAGTCTTTCGGGTATTTAATATGATTTTTAAAACATTGTTCGGAGTCAAAACGGGTCGTTGGATGAATTATAAAGCAACAAACAGGGTTCGGTTGGCCCAATCTGGCTTGAAAATAATTTTATAATAATTATCGAGCCTTGAACATAATTTAAAATAATATTTTAAAACTCGAAACTATTTTTCGGAATTTTTAAATCATTTAAAAATAATTAAATCCAATTAAATAATTAATTAAAATCAATTAATAAATAATTAAACTAATTAATCAATTAATATTTAAATTAATTGATCAATTACTCAATTATTTATTAATTAAAATTAATTAATTAAGTAATTTAGATTTATTTTTGAATTAAAAACAAATTTTGGAATTAAAATAAATGATTTTTGGAATTTTTGAAAATAAAAATCAATTTTAGAAATGAATTTATAAAAGAAATCCAGTTTTTAAAAGAGTTTAAAACAAAAATCCAGTTCCTGAAAGTTTCAGAAACTTTAAGGTACCAATTTGTAAATATGCCAAAAACACTTATGATTTAGGAGATTTTTGGATTAAAACCGGGTCAAACCGGGTTTAAATCCGGGTCACCAAGAACAGAATCGGGTTCTTCAAGAACCCAGATTCCGGTGACCGGAAATCAACTCCAGCGAGCTCCAATTCGGCCAAAAACAGGGTGATTTAACAGGATTCAAGCGTGAGTTTTGTTCTAATTCACTCCAGGAGTCCAAATCAAGCAACAAATGGTTCAAATGACGTATGTAACTGAAAATCCGACCAAACTCGAACAAAATCTGGTGACCTCCACCCGAAAAACGATAATTCAACTCCGTGCTTATCAGGAATCGTTTGTGATATGTGAATACATGGTTCGATTGCAAATTTGATAAGGAACACAAAGCACCCATCAAGATCGACTGAAAACCGCTAACAAAGATTCCCCAAAATCGAGTTGAAAATATTCAAAGCAATATAAACCCTACATTCTGAAATTCGAAAATCAAACTCAAAATTAAACATGTTATTGAACTTCAAATCAAGAGTATAATATACCAAAACCATCCAGAAGACAATCTCTATAACATGCAATCATCAAATCATACAAACAATCTCTCGAACAAAAAATCATAATTTTAATTTCAAGAAATTCGAATATAAATAATTAAATCAGAAAATACCTTTGAAATCTGCAGTGAAATTGATGGAAGATTTGGATAAATAACTAGGTCTCAGCGCCTAGTTAAACGTATTACGAGGTGATAATTATAATAGTTTAATAAAAAGATCCCGTTTATCGAAAATACAAGTTGTATTGATTTACCGAAACGAATTTTGTATCGAAAATATTGCGCCGGGACCCGCACAGGATAAACCGTACGCCGGATCGAAAAAGTCGAAACATGGAAAATGCTCGAAATATTGCAATTAGGTTAGGAAGGAGTTCTCGGAAGAGTTTCGGTTTATAAAAACGTAAAAATTAGTGAAGTCGGCTGGTTCCCGATTATATAAAATAGTTTATAATTACTCGGAAAAAGAATTTATAAAATCCATAAATTTCCTATAAAATCATAAATCATCATAAAAATAAATAGGAAGATATGAAAATTATCTATATTTTATTTTAGACGTATAAAAATTAAAATACTCAATTTATATTATTTTTAAATATCCAAACATATATATCACTTAACAAATAATTCACAGAATAAATACGGAATATGCATAATATTTATTTATTAGCAAAATAATTACACGATATATCTCAGATATTATAACAAGTAGGTGTTTAGGGGTACTTATGCTAGGGATATTCTTGAAGCTACGTGAGAGGAATTCTTGGAGAGTTTATAAATGAGGTCGCAAAGTAAAGGTGAGATATATTGGACTATACCTCTTGCCGTCGGACATGGTTCTTGTTAGAGTATCAGATTTAATTATTAGTAGGTTACACAGTGTGGCTCATTATATTATGTACATGAATTTCCCGTATGGTAGGCTCTAGTTGGCTGAATTGCTAGTAATGACTGTAAAATGTATACTAAGTATCATATTTTGTTAGTGATACCATTTTATTAAATATATTTAATTTGCCAAAAAAAAAACAAATGCAGAATGTGAGTGTGCATATCATTATAAGATAAAGACTAATATCTAATGTCAATGTAACTTCTAAAACTATAAATTATACATTAATGTTCGTCAATTAAAAAATACATGTGAACTTTTAGTAACACCTCGATTTTTTTTGAACTCGGCTCAAGTTCGGCCCAGATTTATTGTTCGTGAATAAACTCGTGTTCAGCTCGGGTTCGATTGAATTTTTAACAAGCCAGTCTTGAATTCACTTTCTGTGCGATTATGAAACTCGATTTGACTCGTTTAAAAAAAATTAAACTCGGCTCAATTCAGACAAAATTATGCTTTCGGCATTTAACGATCTCAAACATATCCCTGATACTATATAACGTCTGAGAAAATTACGTCTGTATTATATCATATTTATAATAAATTATGTGTGTTAATGTGTCATTTATGTGTAATTAACTGTCAAACCCTAATTGCTATGTGTTACGTGCATTCTGTGTCGTCCAGGTATTTTCACGATATTTTCAGATATTTTATTTTGCATTTATATCTTTCATATCAAAAGTTATACGACCCGAATCATGATTTTATAGCTGATATTTCCAATAAAATAATGGGCCTTATTTTTCATCAAACGGCTTTTACCATCGCGTTATTCTGAACATCTAGGTATTTTATAAATTTTCTCGTTTCGCGAAAAATGACTTTTCTGGGCCCCATTTGCTGTTAAAAACCCCCATAAAAATCATATTTTTATTTTTATAAAATTATAGGACTTTCATTTATACCATTCTTTGTATTTTTGCATTATTCACAATTTTTGGGAAATTTTGGCATATATATTGTATATATAAAATATTTATAAATTAAATTTTAATACTCAAAAATTATAAAATTAGGGGCCTATTAATTTAAAAGGATGTAGAATTAGGGCCTTAATTTTAATTAGGAGTATTAATTTCACTACTATAAATAGCCTAATTTTTATTTAATTAATTATAATTAATCATTAAAAATCAGCAAAATTATGAAAATTCTCTGAAATCGGGTCGGGAAGAACAGGGTCGCGTAAAAAATTCAAGCCGTGATTTCTCGCTGATTGCAACATCAAATCGTGTGATTCAAGTACTCAAATCGAAGGTTTTGATCTGTTCTTTCCATTTCCAGTATCAATTTCACGTTTTAATTCGTTATTTTTGATTTTCGATTTCTCGGGTTTATATTCGAATTAGGGCTTTTTGATTCTAATGTTATTATGATGTTTTGATGATTGATATAGCTTTCTGATGTTATTTGCAATCGATTCATGGTGTTTAATTGAACAAACGATGTCTGGATAGCAAAGTTCGATTATTAGGGTTTATGTTCGATTTTTAAAACATAGCTTCGTAATTTCTGTGAATATTTGATTCTTGTGATGTTAGGGCTTTGATTGTACATGTTATTAGCTTTAATTTGCACTATAAAGTATTGAGTTTCATGTACGATTCTGTGATTTTGATTTTTGGCCGGAGTTAATGTCGATTTTGGTCGGAGATGGATATTCAGGGATGTTTTTAGTATCTTTTGGTCTGAATCAGAAGGGTGAAGTGATTTGGAATGATTTGGACTTAACAATCGTACCAAACGAAGCTGTTTTGGGCATGAATTAGGTTGCCGGAATTCTGGTTGGTCGCCGGATTCTGGGCAAATCCCGGCCAGTTCTTGGTGACCCAGTTGCAACCCGGGTTTGATCTGTTTTTGTCAGAATTCCAATTCTGACAACTGTTTCTATAATTTTTTTTATTTTAATTATAAAATCAGTTTTAATTAATTAATTAATTAATTAATTTATATTATAAATAATTCTGAAATATTTTCTAAAAATCAGATTTAATTATTTTCTTAATTAATTATTAATTATTAATTATTTAAAAATAATTAATTATTTTGATAATTAATCAAATAATTTTCAATAAATCATAATAAATTTATTTTAATTCCAAAAATTATAGAAAAATTATTTTTAGTTCTGATTTTTCTTAAATAATTATTTAAAAATTATTTTAGGGTTTAAAAAATAGTAATAATTATTTATATTGAATAATAAATTGAATTATCTGTGTTTAATTGATAATAATTAGACCGCTAGTCCGATTCGAGCGAAACGAAAGCCTTTTGACCTAGAAAAATGAATTATTTTCATTAAAAATAATATTAAAACCTAATTTCCTTTAGAAATTAGTTGACTTTGTTATTTGTTTGATTATAAGCCGAATCGCGTGCCGAGACGAGTCCGATAAAATCCCAGAAAATAGGAAACAAGTCAAATAATGATCGGTTAAGCGATCAGCGAGTCAATTTTGATTCTAAAAATTATTTTAACTATAAAATGATTATGTGGCTTATGTGCTTATGTGTATTATGTAGTTACTCGAGTCTTACTTGCTAATATAGAATATACGAGTCAGTCTTAAGCGCATGGGTAGATACTAGGAACGATGTGAAGTCGGTTCGAGATGCAATTGAAGTACGAAATGACTAAACCAGTCTATTTCTCTAACAGAAGCTAACCAGCAAGGCAGGTTGAGCCGGTGATAGACGAAGATGACATAATTGAAGTGAGTCGCGTAGAATGCAAGTTTTCTCCTATTCTAATTTCAGAATAGTGATATTCCTCAGATTCATATCACACTTGCACTCTTTTGATTCTTGTTCATAAACACTGATACACACTTATTATTCTCTTGTTTATATTTCATTTCGATTCTTGATTTCTCTTTTTTCCTTTGAATTTCTCTTATTCATATTCCAATTGATACGCATACACATTGGTATATTCTGGTGATTAGAATATATCAAAGCATACCGATTATTCCGGTTGCTACTCCATGGACTGGATAGTGATATTTTAGGGATTAAGCTTTACTTAATCCTAAGGAATGTGACATAACCGGATCCTTGAGATGGGCCGTAGTGCCTGGTTGCCCGACTGGATCTATATAATGGAATATAGATCTGCACTGTATCCTGGCTGATCAGTAGGGTATAAATGTGAACTTGTGTCCAGTTTAGTTCGTTTGCATTCGCCAGCAGTGACCTTCTTTCTATTCTCGCGGGGTTATATCTTTGCAGATATACTCAAATTACCTATTCGTTTAAACTGCTTTAACAATGTTTATATTTTGCGGACTTGTTGAGCAATTTTTGGCTCACCCCTTTTTGTTGTTATTCACCTTATTATTTCAGTTAAGAAGGAATATGAAACCCATCAGGACTCGAGTGGTAAAGAAGCGGGTCAAGCCTCGGGATCCTCTCATACCCAAGGTGTTGATCTCAATCCAGGAAGAAAGTTTTGAGTTATCCGAACAGGTGGAGTGTAGATCGTTAGCATGTGTGTTTGAATAAAAGATGAAATTAGTTTAAAACTGGTTAGACAATGGTTTGTAATAAAGAGAATTTGTAGGATTTTAAATATGGTTTGTAATAAAGTAGTTAGTTGTTCTTGTTTTCATACTTCAACCTAAAAAGATCCTGGTTAGTGTTAAAGGGGTTTAGATATATTTCTTTATTATTTATTATTCAGATTGTACATGTTTGGTGATTAGCTAGTAATCCCCAGACTTATACCCCGAGTCTGGAAGGCGTTACATACTAAGTATCTAAGAACTTGATTTCAGTATCATAATTTATAATTAAAAATGCGCCTTACTGCAAAATAAGACTAATTTTTAGACAATTCATTTCATAAAAATTATATTTTTAATGATTAGCGGAATTTTTTAAGAAACATTCTAAATCACCAGAAAATTCACAATTACTCGGGAGAAGGCAAAAAATAACGAATATTTTAAGTCTCGTGACAGGAATACAACTATGCAGAGTGGGAGGCCATATTTACCATCCATCACGCATTTCAAAAATAAGTAATACCTATTACGCATTTATAACAGGGGTATTATTTTAAATTATTTTTTAAAAGAAAGAATCAGAAAGTAATACGCATTGGACAGCGAGGTAACATAGTCTAATCCGTACTTTTCTAATGGGTATAAGCTATATTATGCATGTCACATTTGGGTATGAGATTTAATTTGTTTTGTCATGTTCGGTATCCCAGATTTATCTCGTATACTTGACTAATAGCCCAACTTCAATTTGAGGATAAATGCCATTACCACCATGTATGTGTTATATGTGTGTATAGTTGATTAAAATATTATATATGTAGCTTTAAAAATTATTAGGTATTTCAAATTTGAAATAGGATTAATAGAAAGGTATTTTTTGCCACGTATCACGACAAGTGGTATTTTAGTTAAAGAAGTGTTAAAACCTGATAATTTTGTCATTCTTTCCAATCACACACATAAATATATTTTTGGTTGTTCCGCATTCCAAATCACCACAAAATTCACAAAGACTGTCGGAATACTAAAAGAACAACTAGTAACTTGATAGCTTTGAGTTTCAGTATCCAACAATCTCAAACATATCCCTACTACGAAAATATTTGTTTGTATGTACAGAGTGAAGAGTTGAATTGTAATGGAGGTAGAGCTAGAAGCTAGAGTGAAGAGTTTGGGATATAAAGTAAAGGGTATGTCTAGAGAATCCCCATCTCAAAAGGGTATTCATGTTCTTGATAATGACCTTCGTACTCACTGGTCTACTGCTACTAATACTAAGGAGTGGATTCTTCTTCAGCTCGATGTATGTTAATGTTATGTCCCTCAATTTTTAATTCCCCTTATTATTATTATAGTTGACATATTATTATCCGGGATGTGTTTAATTTTGTGTTATGCTTGTTAGAATTTCGGGTTTTCTCAAGCATTTGAGTTGTTTTTTTGTCCTTTGTTGTCACCCTCAGCTGAATCAAAATTGGTTTCTTTTTTCTTGTTTTTATGTTTGGTTTGGGTTCCGGTTGTCAGAATGTTTTTAACCTATCAACTAAAGGTGAAAGAGAAAAGGCCACTTATGGCACAGTTTGGAGTCAAAATGCCCCTAATAGTACATTCTGAAAATATGGCCCTTCGGGGCACAAAGAAACTTGAAGGCGTTTGGCTTTTATGCTATTTAAAATTTATAACCTGTTTTTTTTCCGTTGGGCCTATCATATTTGGGCTTGTCAAACAGGAGTTAGTTGCGTTATTAGTTTTTATCTTTCAGTTTTCTTTTTCAGAAATGCATGTTGAACGTGCGGTTTCAGAAAATATCAAAATTTTATTAGAAATGTGAAATAAGGTTGCGTTTTTTGAAAGCATTTCTAAGTGCCACTAAGGGCCAGTTTTCTAAATTGTGCCATAAAGGGTGAACACCAGAAGGTGAAGAAGGATCGGTGTTATGTTGTTATTTTCTGTTGTTTAGATACGTGGAAATGGAATTTTCTGTTGGAACTTCTTTTATGATATTGTTAGGGGTGTTATGGTGGAATCATTAAAGGTAAATCCTGGAGTTGGTGTTTCCTTTGCCTTTGTGGCTTACGTTGCTCGTCTCTGTTTGGAAAACTTACTAGATAAACCAAACCTTGTTGGGGCCTCGATAATATCCATTCAAAGAATATTTATGATGCATTATAACTTCTACACCTAATAAAAGTTAATTTGTATTACCTCGAGATACAACTTCAGTCAAAGTTAATATATAATTTGAGGAAATTCATATCATCGAGACTCTAAAGAATTTAGAGTGGTTAAAGTATGTAGCTGAGCTGATCTAGATTGCGTTGAGGAGTCCAGACAAAAAACTTTCTTGGGCACTGGCGCATTGCGAATGCAGATTTCTTGTCTTTTTGATGTATTTATTACCATATTATGGTAATTAGTAATAGTAATATTTATGACAAATGTAAATAATTAAACTAATACATTTCAAATGTCACTTTCATTTATTGATGTTGTTAATTCACTTCTAAACTCACTCTTATTTACTATGTTAGATGCCAAGTCGAATCCTGCTTAGAAAGCTATGGGTATATTTAATATTTAATATTAATTAATATAATAGTGATATGAAATAATGAAACAATCTTTTATGTTAAATTAACTTGACTCTCATTTACTAAATATTAGTTAACTTTTCTGAACGGTGGTTTGATTGCAGGAACCTTGTTTATTATCACATATAAGGATCTACAATAAGTCTGTTTTGGAATGGGAAATCTCGGTTGGCTTGCGTTACAAGGTTGGAACTTGGAACTCTTTCGAACTTCGCAATTTTGGTGATTAGATTGTACAGTGAAGTACTGTAATGAGTAATATTGTTCGCAATTCTAATGTCAACATATACATTTACTTTGTATTACTAGAATGCCCCATCTACTGATTCTATAAATGATGGAACAGATTGTAGGGATGCAACACACAAGTGATTTGTCTCTGTTGAACAAAAAGGACCCTAACTGGTAACAAATTTGAGTTAAGACGGGCAATAAAAGTCGTTCTCTCTTAAAAGAAAATTGTTAACTTCAGCACATAATAGAAGTAGGAACGAATGGATAAATAACATGTAATCTTCCACGGATATTTTTTATCCTACTCATCAAATCTGTTTAATACACACACACATATGCATGTGTTTATCTATTTATTTATTCTAAAAATGACTTGTTGGTATTGTTAATGCTACTTATATTATTTAACACAGAACAGAACATCGTTACAAACAATTTAATGCTCAATCTCTACAAAGAAATTATAACCAAATTATGTGTGACTAGTAGTAATAGGTATATATTTCTCTTATATTCTGGAACGGTATTGGATTTTTTAAGTGTTATATTTTCTAATAAACTGATTTTGAATAACCTGATGTGAAATAAGTGGCTGAGTGGGCTTCATTAAATTTTGGCCTTGCAGGCTTGAAATACCAAAAGATTACTATTAATATGCTTATATATAGAAACAGGTTGATGAGTAACATTGATAGTTGCTTAAATATTTGAAAGTTGACTGCTACATAATTTGTCTAGCAGTTCCCAATCTTTTTTTATTGACTTAACCATCTTCAATAGCCAGAGTCATTTGTTAAAGTCCGTCCACGTTGCGAAGCACCGCGTCGTGACATGATATATCCAATGAACTACACTCCATGTCGCTATGTGAGGATATCCTGTCTCAGAGGAAATCCTATAGCTATATTCTTCATTCAGGTTAGCTCTCAGTGTCTTTCTGCAACATTTGTATATATGGAGACACCATATTTGTTTGATAAGGTCTGATAGTACATTATCATTTGTGCAATGTATGTAATTACTAGAGAAGAGTGCAATACTAGTCCTTTTCTAGTTCATTTAAACTTAGTTACTCAGTGCCAAAATTTACAGACAAGAAAGTTAGTATTGACTAGTCCACTATATTGACAAGATGGCTAAGTTCGAGAAAGTTCACTAGGAGAGCCATAACCGTTCTCTTCATTCCTTTCAATAGATAGTCAAATACTTGTTAGTACAGTTAAGCAAGAAAGAGAACTTGAATTTCCAGACAGGAAATGAAGATAATTTTTTTTGGGGCTGGGCTATTGGGATCCTTAACAGGAAAAGCTTTTGCCTCGTTTCTTTCACCCTCAACTGACTCGTCTCAAAGGGGTTCCAGTTAAGAAGGCTTATTAAAAACCAGTGAAGAGACCAGATATCAGGGATTGTTGCATTTCAGTTTGAGCCAATAAATTTTCAACTATTACTTGATGCTTCATCCCACTACTTGCAGTTGGTTGGCGTCCCAGTTACTGGTCTTGAACCCGAGTTTCAGCCGGTTGCTAATTACTTATTACCACATATTATATCGCACAAACAAGATGGTCATGATATGCATCTACAGGTGAGATATAACAATTTTATCTATACACACATATATAATATAATTTCTGTATGTATTGTACTCTGACGTAAGTGCCTGTACATTTACCTTTTGACACCTTTGACATTGTAGTTACTACAAGACATGGCAAATCGGTTGACAATGTTCCTTCCACAACTTGAGGTTAAGTCCCATAACTCCAAGTGATATTCAAGAGTTTCCTTGGGCGTCATCTTCTGCTTTAATTTTGTTCTTCTATTTATCCGTTTTATTGTTGTCATAATTATAATTTATTTTAATGAATTTCAGGGCGAGCTTAACAGCTTTTCAGATGCTCCAGAGCCGAACATACGTTTTCTTGCTATGCTTGCCGGTCCCTTTTATCCGATTCTTTACATTGTAAATGAGAGGTACGTAAAGAGGTTAATATTCATATACATTTCTGCAATGAACTCAATACACTAAGGGCCAGTCTATATAATAGAATAAACCATAAATTTTAGACAGTACATTCATGAAAGTGTAAGCTGGTCTTGATCAGGATGTGTCTTTTATAGTCAAATGTCGCTGTACAGCAGCTTATCAAATGCAAAACAAAACCACAGATTTTTACTTTTCCGCATAATAATGTCTTGGAGAACTTCCACATTTTAACTCCTCACACGTAAGGCATTTGTCCAAATTTTTATTCCTCCCTTCTTTATAGTAGAACACCAGAAGTGAAACTTCTATCTTATACAACTACCCAATACAAAGTACATATGATTAAATGAACCATTTAACCCTGGTAACTCTTTAAGAAAGTTTAAGACCACATTAAAAGGTTTTCACAGGGGGATAAACATGCATAAAAAGCTTAGAACACAGAAGCACAAGTCCCTTTGGTTTTGTTTTACCGATTTTCATCATCATTCTTTACACTGTTTGGCATTACTTCACCATTTTTAGCTGCAAAATCGTTCAGGTTCTGAGTGGGGCCCTTATATATGTTTCTTATACTACAACTAGCTATTAAGGTTGGCAGACAGAAACACTGCATCAGCCATCAGTAGGTTAACATCTTATCATGCTAGAAGAATTTAGCTGCAGCAAGGTTTAGGTGAGACAAGTCATAAGAGATGGTCAAAACATTGATTTGGAACTTACAGGTCCTCCAATTTTAATATTTGCAACAAAACAATGAAATCCTCTTATTTGCTCCATTTATATGAAGCCAGCATAACTATGATGTCCAATTGTCAATTCCTGAGCCTTTTATGCCTGAGATTTAGGTTCCGGTAAGGCGATTGCGAATCACTTGTTATTTTTTCCCTTTGCCATCTGAATTCAGGAAGCTATAAAGAACTGTGGGTTTGAGTTAACTGTGCGAACTTAGAGTGGTTTGAATGTTTGTAGAATACGGGGATGTAGCAATGGTCCAATCTTTGCGAGTTATTGTAAAAGACTAATGGTTACAATCCAGCGTCATCCTAACTTTTTTGGTTCCAACTCAACCTAATGTACTTCTACAAGATAATCTGACCCATCTTCATTAATTGTTATTGAGAATACCCAATGTTTCCTCGGTACCAAGAAAGTTTACTCTAATTTTCGATGGATAATTGTTATGTTGGCATAACTTAGCAATATCTATTAAATTAAATATTCATAGCTTTGTGCGTCACAGACTCAGCTAGATCCTTCGTCTAAGCAAGTTTTTACTTGCAGAAGTCTATATTTTAGAGAGTACGCTACTGTTTCAAAGTCTTAAAATCAATCATATGTTACTATCAACTATTTCCATATACATTGAGGTCAAGAAACTCAGTACAATTAAAAAAGGATAGCGACGCAGGTGGATTTTATCTATCACTTGTGCCTAATGTAATTCCTTCTTTTTATGTATATGTATCTTATAGCATTTACGTACCGAAAAGAAAGAAATATTTTTCTCTATATTTTTTTGTTTCTTCACAATTAAGTAATTCTTTGTTATAAAACAATAAAAAATTGCAGAGAGACTGCTAGATTAGCAGGTAGCGGTACTGACTCTGAAGCTGCTAAGGGCAGTCAGTCATCCTCAGCTTTACTTGTTTCCTCTAATTTTGAGGTAACTCCTACTCCTTGTCCTGTATTTTCAAGCATACTTGTTTTAACGGTTTCATATTTATATTAATATTTTAGTTCCTTAGTACCATTGAAAAGAGATTTTAAAGTCCCTAATAGCGTTATGTTTGTTTATGATCAAACTATTATTTCGGTGATATATTGCATAAATATGGTTTCATGAATTTGCATATTAATTAAGCTTTTGTGAGTAATCATACTTTTTCTTCTGAATGATCAGCCAAGGAGATCTCGCACTCCGTCACCTATAATATTACCCACATCCAGCTCAATAGTTTTTCGTCCACATGCAACAATTTTGTTGCTAAGGAAGGCTTACAAAGATCCTAAACTTGGAACAGTTTGCAGAATGGTACTGTTATGGTCTATATGTGCACTTTGAATACATCATACTAACCTAAAATGCGTAATGACAGATACATGAAACACACTTTTCAGATCCCCCTCCCCCCTCTAAAGACATATTTCAATACATATGTTATTCCTGACTTTTACTATTTTTTTTTTCAGGCATCTAGAATACTGCTAAAGTTGGTTGATCCCCGATCAGCTCAAAAAGCATCTATTCCCTCTGATACCACAGCTTCTGTTTCTGATGAGTCTTTAGCCGAGCAATCTGACCCTGTTTCTTTAGTTGATTATTCAAGCTTATTTGGCGAAGAATTCCAGATTTTGGGCGATCATTGGGACTTTAGCTATCTTAATTTCTTGGATAATAGGGCCGTTGAAGGAGTTTTTCATGTTCTTTACGCTTGTGCGTCCCAGGTAGGCCACTGAATTAATTACTGTATTCCTTCATAAACCAAATGATGTTATGATGTCTAGGATTTTTGTTTTGTCTTGTTCATGATTGTCTTTTTGAAATTATCTATGTTACAGACTCTGTTATGCAGCAAGCTCGCAAACGGCACTTGTGACTTTTGGGTGGCACTGCCACTTGTACAAGCATTACTTCCAGGTTCCTGTGCAATATGTCATTCTCACAAAATTGTTTAAAAGTCAATGGATAAACTAAACATATACAGTGCAAGAATAATGGTGGCTCTTGTTTCTGCATACTACGCAGATTAATTTTTTTGGTGGGTGTAGGGGAGAATTCCTCCCTCTGCCTCAAAAGGATAGCAATCTGGGTAAAAGAGTAACCAGAATAGTTTTTTTTTCTCCAAGATAAGCACTTGTGACTTGTGAGAAATACTCACAACCGAAACTCCTCTACACTTGTACTTTTAGTTTTAGTAAGATTAGCTGTTGCTTCAAGAGAAACAATATGCACTCATGCAGTACTTCAATTTTTACATTTAATTGTTTCTCGAACCTGAAGACACTGCTCTCTGACTTTCGTTTGCTCTTTAATTTTTCAAGTTGCATAACTAGAAGCATTTGACAGTTTCTCTTGTTGTGTTGTAGCACTTCGTCCTAATGTCAGTAGTCCTGATCAGGTCGATGATAATTTTACTCAATGGAAACAGCCATATGTGCTATATGCCCTGTCGCAGGTTGTTCCCCATATGCAGCTTAAGTTAAGTAATTATTATTATATTTTAGAACAGATTTGTCTAAGCTTCGATGTTTTATTTCAGATTGTGGCAATATCATCATCAGCATCATTTTATCCATTGCTTCGTGGATGTGCAGGTTACTTGTCATCGTTTTCTCCATCACATGTTGGTCACGCTTTCTTCTCTTTCTACTAATTCTAAGGCACTATGTACTTGCTTAATGTAAGGAAAATCAGCTGAGTGTTGACTGACTGGATTTTTTTTATTCCATTTGACAAACTCTCCAGCATGATAATTACTATAACTTCCAGATAAACTGCTCAAAGAGAGCTTATGTTTGTCTCCCTTGTTATAAAAATCATTGCTTGTAAATTTGATTATACTGCCAAAGAAAGATAGAATTTGGATTCATATCTGGAGAAAAAGCATCCAATAACTAACAGACTTGTAACCTCATCCTACATCTTAACCAGCTACGTTCTCATCCTGGGAAGATATTTAAAGTGTTTTTAGGTAATAGACCTGTATCATCATCCTACATTTTAACCAGCTATATCCTCATCATGAGAAGAAAATTAAAAGCTTTTTCAGCTTGATGTCATCTATGTATTAAGAAGAAAAGGCACTAAAATGCCTATAATTCCTTAATAAAGGCAACTATGTTTGCATACATAGAAGAACTTTGTCAATATATTGTCTATGTATTCTCTCCACAGCTATCAGCGTCAATTGTCAAGCATAGTCCTTAGCATTTCAATCAGTTTCAGATCTTTGTGGCCTTGTTATGGCCCTACTAGTTACAATTTTGCACAGTTCATACTTATTAGTTGAATTGCTCAATGATAGTTGATTTCTACTTGTCAATTTTGAGGAAAATATAAAACGTTTTTATGTAATCGTAATTGCACAAATCAGATGACATTTAATTGTCCACACTTTACTAAAATTGAATCATGTCAATATGTCATGATTAGTCTGACTCTGAATATATATCAGATATAAATAAAGGGTGCAACAATAATACAAGAACATGTAGACTTCTACTTGAGATTTAGTAAAATCACATTTAAGTAATATTACCTTCTTCACAGGCCAGGGCTGCAAGCGTTCTCATTGATCTGTGCTCTGGTGTACTCGCACCTTGGTTAGGTCAAGTGACTGCAAAGGTTAGACAAGATATTGTGCACTACGCTTAAATACTCTTCTGTTTTCTGTACATGCTTTCCTAATTTTGTGCCTACTGTAATATAGGTAGACTTGACTGTGGAGCTCTTGGAGGATCTTTTGGGTGTAATTCAAGTATGTTAAGATTTTAGTGAACTTTTAAATGCCTTGATATCATGCTTTATTCTAATGCAAAAGAATCCTAAATGAATTGAGTTGCTTGTTTTCTGTATAACCTGGCCATGCTCTCTATGCCAAACTAATAGGGGATGTTTAAAAAGTTCTGATATGCAAGTGTACCAAATCAAGTTGTTGCAAGACTGAAATGATGAATAATCTAACATAATAAGAAAGTGGTATGGTGTGAGGAATGAAAAGATTAATTTAATAGTTATTAATAGTTATTATTTAGGAATGAAGTTGACTAGTTAGTCATAAATTTAGTTTTATTAGATAAGTATTTAAGTATATTATTTGAATTATTCTAGATCATAGAAGTAGAAAAATAAAAAGGATTTGTTGCTTATAGTTAAATATGGTAGTAGGGAGATTGTAGGATGTGAAGATCTATTGTATAAGTTTAAATGGCTCCTAAGAAATATTTTGGAAATCACTTTAACAGACGGAATTTGTGGATTTCACAAGTCTTGTTATATGCTCATTTGCTTAACATGGTTTCTAATGCTTAGAAATGCTAAATCTTGCCGTATTATGATTATCTCTTATCATTTAAGTGAAGGTTCCATCTTTACTACATTATTTTGGCTTTTAATTGAGATTACTATGTTGTTTACTTCATCTTATCCATTAGGATGCTAGTCATTCATTGGCCCGTGCTCGTGCTGCCCTTAAATACATTATAGTGGCGCTATCTGGGCACATGGATGATATTATGGCAAGATATAAGGTATTACATCCTGTATTTGACCATCCTGTATTTGACCTCATGTTTTCATTACTTCTAAGTTGTTTGCTAGCAAGTCTGTGCTTCAACTTGAAGTAATCAGACAAACCTTCTTGGAGTGTTCCAATAGATTTTAATGTAATTGCAGGCTTTACTTGTTTAAAAAAATTTCACGTATAAAAGCTTTTATCTATGGTTCCTAGTTATCAACTAGTTTATAGATTCCAGTTAATTGACAGTAAGAATCCAGATAAATGTCGCGTACATATGCTATGTCATTTCTGGCTAAAATGTTGTGTTGTTTACATAAATAGTGGGACGTATGTACACTCCAGATATTCTGTTTTTGATACTAATTTTATATGTAGAGCCAGTGTCGGGGAAAAGGTCCATCATTTCGTGATAAAGTGATGAACTATCTCAACTCATGAGTCATTTGTTATTGACCGTGTCTCCATTAATCTCCTGCTATATATATATATATATATATTTTGCATAAAAGGAATTTCCTTTTTCATTTTGCGCTATTGCAATTTCACAAATTATTAGCTTATACATTTTTCTCGAAACTTAGTTATACACACCTTGTAAACCTACTGGATATATTTCCCACACTCATTTGTCTCTGTCATTTCAGGAGGTTAAACATCGGATTCTCTTCCTTGTGGAGATGTTAGAACCTTATCTTGACCCAGCTATAAGCCCTCTTAAAAGTTCAATAGCCTTCGGAAATGTAGCTCCGATGTTCCTTGAGAAACAGGAAAACTCTTGCGCAATCGCACTCAATGTCATTCGCACAGGAGTAAAAAAGTGTTCTGTTCTTCCTTCCCTGGAATCTGAATGGAGGCGTGGATCAGTTGCTCCAAGGTTTTATAACTTGCATTACAATCTCGTGGATATCCATTTATCTGATTTTATTGGCGTAGACTAATTTGAAAAAAAAGTATTATGTACGATCGACATACATGTAGATCCTTCTTTTTGAAATTTTGGATATTGATTATGTTTCTTAGTTTGAGTGGAGGACTGCCTGACTAGAATACTGACTGTTAGCACAAGCAGGGTCTTAACATAAAATTCTGTTTTGTAAATTAACTAAATTATGACCATAGTAGAAGCCTTGTGTTGATCGCCGACTCCCCAGAAAGTTTAGCTAGGTATAGATTTACAGCATGTAAATACTGTCAGTCTGACTCTGATGACAAAGAAAATATATTCAAAGTCCGACTTTGTCCTGCCTGCTATGATTTTAATACACCATGATAGATTTCTGATCTCGTTTCAATAGTGCAGTTCTTACAGAAATCAGAAAGCATCTTGAACATAACCCAACATGAGTTGATATAACTGATTAAACAGCTTTATATACTGTATCCATAAAGAGTTGTATTTCTTGCAGTGTTCTTCTATCAATAATGGATCCACACATGCAATTACCTTCTGATATTGATCTTTGCAAGTTCAATGTTAATGAAAAATTGGAACAAGTCTCCACTGGACCGCCTCTTTCTTCTGTTCATCATCATGATGGAGTTTCTACAAAGCTTAATAGCCAGGTTGATGGTAATTTAAAAGCAGATAATTCTGATGCTACAAAGACGGATGTTATTGAAGATGTAAGCCTTGTTTTTGCCCCTCCGGAACTTAGGAGCATGGTTTTGACAACTGTCTGTAGCAACCCTGATAAGGTCACAGATACAAGTCATTGCATCACCGACACTAAAGAGAAAAATGCATTTGAGAGGAATGTAGTGACTCAGTTTCAGAAAAATGTAGGAGTGGATATGAGTTATGCTATTAGGTATACTGATTTTCATGCAGATTATCTTCAGCTTGTGACCTATCATGACTCTGAGTTGTGGGCTACTGAGTTTAGGCGTTTGGCTTTGGATTTGAACTTTCAAAACGAGAATTCACCTGAGAGTCATCTGGCTGCTATTGATTCTTTACTTTTAGCAGCAGAATGTTATGTAAATCCCTTCTTTTTGAATTCTTTTAAACAATCTGCAACGCTAAGCCACAAGACAGATGTTAGCAAGATTAGTAAAACAAATGATTTAGTCAACCTTAGAAGGGTTCTGGAAGAGAGCCACAGTAAATTGGACACTGTATCTCATCTAGAAAGAAGAAGGGACACGGTTGTTCTTCAAATTTTACTTGAGGCTGCACAATTAGACAAAAAGTATCAGAGGACATCTTCAGATGGGGAAAATACTTCATCTGGCGCTGAAGGAAATGAAGAAGTCATAAATCTGTCACAGCATGATGATTTGTATGTAGATGCGATCACCTTAGTTCGACAGAATCAAGAATTGTTATTCAACTTTCTCATAAAGCGGCTACTTGCAGATAAGAATTCCATGCATGAAGTGCTCATGCAGAGTCTTGTATTCTTGTTGCACTCGGCAACTAAGCTGTATTGTACACCTGAAAATGTCATTGATATTATATTAGAATCTGCTGAGTTCTTGAATGGGCTGCTGGTGTCTTTTTATTTTCAGTTCAAAGAAGGAACTCTGCAGTTAGATCCGGTCAAAGTGCATGAGGTACAACGTCGCTGGGTGCTACTTCAAAGGCTGGTAGCTGCTTCAAGTGGTAATGAAGGACTAGATAAACCCGTGGGCACCATCAGCTCCCTCCGCTATATGAACTTGATTCCTCCTTCTGCCTGGATACAGAAAATACCTACATTCTCTTTCTCTTCCTTTCCTTTGGTCCGCTTCCTTGGTTGGATGGCAGTATCTCGTAACGCCAAGGTCTATCAGAAGGAGAAGCTGTTTCTTGCTTCAGATCTGTCTCAGCTGATGTATTTATTATCTATTTTTTCGGATGAACTTGCAGTATTGGATAGAATTGCTAATCAGGAAAATGAGGAAGCGAGTTTTTGTGAAATTAAACGTCTGCCTACTGACAAAGATATCAAATTTCCTGATATAAAGGCTGTCGATCAATCTTTTCGAGCAATCTACCCTGATATCAGTCATTTCTTTCCTGATGTTAAGAAAGAATTTGAGTCCTTTGGACAGATCATATTGGAGGCAGTTAGATTGCAGTTGAGATCTTTGTCCTCAAGTGTTGTTCCAGATCTATTGTGTTGGTTTTCTGATCTATGTTCGTGGCCATTTATCCAGAGAGACGATGATAGTATATCATCTCTCTTAAATTCTAGTCAATATAAAGGGTTTGTGGGGAAAAATGCAAAAGCTGTCATCCTATACGTGCTCGAGTCCATCGTGGTGGAGCACATGGAAGCAATGGTTCCTGAAGTACCTAGAGTTGTTCAAGTACTTGTATCTTTGTGTCAGGCCTCACACTGTGATGTGTCATTTCTCGAGTCTATATTGCTCTTGTTAAATCCAGTAATTGCATATTCTCTGCATAAGGTGTCTGATGGAGAAAAACTCTTGATCGATGAACCCTGTCTTAATTTTGAATCTTTATGCTTTGACGAGCTTTTCCATAATATTAAACCCAATTACAAGAAACAGGAGATTTCAGAAAATAGCAATTACAGAAGGTCACTAACGATATTTATATTGGCTTCTGTTTTTCCTGAACTAACATTCAAACGTAAAAGGGAAATTTTACAGTCCCTTGTCTTCTGGGCTGCATTTACAGACTTTGAGCCAACATCGGCATTTCATGACTACATGTGCGCATTTCAGAGTATAATGGAGGGTTGTAAACTTTTGCTTTCTGAGACTTTACGAGTATGGGGTGTCATTCCACCTAGGGTGCAGCTGCATTCTGATACTATCACTTCTGAACCTTGTGATACTTCCATATCACATTCATGGTTTCTAGACGATATTAGTAACAAGAATAGTCCAACTGCACGGGATGTAAAAGTGGACTGTGCTATTGAAGATGCTGGTATAGTGAATAAAAGGGTCTATCATTTATCGGTTGAGGAAGCTATATGCTTTTCTGAAGATGTGGAGAGTCTCATTTCTAAGCTGAATCCAACTATTGAGGTCTGTTTCAAACTTCATCCTCAGATGGCCAAGAAGCTGACACTCACATCGGCCCAATGTGTAATGTACGCAAGATGCTCAACTTCAGTTGCAAAAGTCATTTCTATTCCCGCTGGTGTTGAGAAACAGAATATCCTTCCATCTGACTTGGCTTTAGATTTTTCAGCTAATTGGAGGACAAGTCTTGAAGGTTTAGCTGAAGTGGTTTGTGTCCTTCTAGAATCCCATTGCTGGGTGGTGGCCTCTGTAATGCTTGATTGCATTCTTGGACTGCCAATATGTTTTTGTTTGGATAATGTGATTGCCTCCATATGTTCTGCAATAAATACTTTTTCTTCTAGTGCACCTAAAATGTCATGGAGGTTGCAGTCTGATAAGTGGTTATCATCCTTGCTTGCGAGAGGCACCTATTACGATCATGGAACTGATCATTCAATTATTGATCTTCTCTCGTCAATGCTTGGTCACCCGGAACCAGAACAGCGTTTTCTTGCACTTAATCATTTGGGGAAGCTTTTAGGCCGTGACGTTGATGGTGGTACAGAAATCTCGGCTTTCACTGTTTGCAGCAAGTTGAATAAGCCTGAACTAGTTGGCTCAAGTTGTCATTCAATATCTTCTCCTCTTGTTTTTAGTACATGGGATCAGGTAGTTGTAATAGCATCATCTGACATGTCATTACCTTTAAGAAGTCGGGCCATAGCACTTCTCCTAAGCTATGTTCCATTTGCTGAGCGATATCAGTTGCAATCCCTTCTCACCTCAGTCGATAGTGTTCTTTATGGTTTAACAAATCTTGCTCAGCCAACTTGTGAAGGTCCACTGATACAACTTTCGTTGGCCCTTGTCGCTAGTGTTTGTCTCTATTCTCCAGTTGAAGATTTTTCTTTGATTCCCCAGATTATCTGGCAAAATATCGAGACTATAGGAAAGCTAGAAACTGGTATGATCCTCAGTAAATAATACATTCAATATAAGTTGCATATTGTGCATCTATTTATCTAAAGTATCTTTCTCAGTGTTTGTTATTTTGAATTATCTGTAGAGAAGAGATCAGGCGATCTTGAGAGAATAGCATGCATGGCATTGCTTGGTCTAAGAAATGAAGAAGATGGTGCGAAAGAGGTAATTGATTCGGCAGAGCTTGATTTACTTTTGATAGGGGAAGTATTACCTAGGGCTCTTTCATTTTATGGAAATTGCAGATTATCATTTTTTCACATACTAATTGATTTTATTGCTTATTTGGATCATGCATGTAAACTCAATGATTTTTTTTTGACTGTAGACCCTAGAGAAATTGTTTTCTTCAAGTTTTCATAAGCTTATGGACCCAGATTTTGAAAGTACACGTGAAACAATTCTGCAGGTAAAATGTTTAACTTTTGTAAAACAAAACTTCCATAATCATTTGTTGGTTTTGCTAATTGATTACACACGCACGCCAGGAGTCGAACTCTTGACCTCCCGCAAGTGGGACAAGAGCTCAACCACTGCTCCAACACTCTGTTGGCTTAATCATTTGTTGTTATGGATAGGCATTGCAAGAAAAAGCATAAAAAATACTTTTTCCCGGTCAGTTGTGTTCATATATTTGTATAATTGTGCCGATAATTTTTGAATCTTAGAATACCTCTCTACGTAATTATATCAGAATCGCCTAGAATGATTTGGAAGAGACACTTTTAGATTGCACAATAATATCAGAACCCTATAGGGACAGGAGTGTTCTAAAATTATAACCAGGTCTCCTCAATTTAGAGCGTGGATCAGGAATTTCACCATTATTTAATCGCTCGTTATGTGTCTTTGGAACAATTATATTCCAAGAAAAATAATCCATACATTAGTATCCTGGTTTTTTAAATCATATAAAAAGTCCATTATTTGAGCACGAATCAAGAGGACAATATTACCCTTTTTGGTATAATTTAAGTTAAACATTAATGAGTGTTTTTGTCTAAATAAAGCTAATCCTTAATTATGCTGGGTCGAACCAAGTATTTTTTAATCCCCTCCATAATTTTTTTATCCTTCTCATTCCTAGGATTATAATCCCTTGGCCAACTACACAAAACAAACATGGGCTAAAATTTTGTATAGGATTATGGTCCTATCCCATACTTAATCCCATCTAACAATGATGGCCGTTGTAGTGTCCAACATTTATACTCTGTCATTATTTTTAATTAGCGGATTCAAGATTTCTGATTGTTTTTTTACTTTTTTTGGAATTTGATATGGCAATATATGCTAGTGTTTATAAGTTTTAGCTGGCCTTTGCAACTTGCAAGTCTTCATATTTAACTTAAGTTAAGTATGTTTATCGCAGGTACTTTCCAATTTAACTTCTGTCCAGTCATATCTGGAAATTTTCTCAAAGAAAGAAGATGAAAAGGTTTTGGTAAGACTAAAAAAAATAGATTTTGTATGATTCCTTTTTCCTGTTATATTTCTTCTATTGAGTCGCTCTAATAAATTACAGGAATTGGAGGAGGCTGAAATCGAGATGGACCTTATCCTGAAAGAACAAGGGCTGGAAGAATCATCTATTGAACTCAAAGATTTTGTGGAGCTTCCTTTTCTTTCATGTATTCATTTTTTTTATTATAAAATATGCAATTTATAATACAAATCCTGATATTTGTTAAATCGTTTAGTATGGTTAGCTGATGGCTGTAACACCACTTTATTTTTGCAGTTAATGCGAAGGATGATAACCGGATTCAGCAAATCAGAGATAAAATAAGCTCCCTGTATGCATTTCTTTAATACTTCCCTAACTAATTACAGATAAACAGCATTGCAGGAGTTAAAACCAGAAATATCACTGTTGATAAAAATTTCAAAAGACTGGACGGACTATTTAGTCATTCATGTCCTGTTATCTAACTTTGTAGCATAATATTTGTCCTGTTAATTAACACCGTTTAAGAGTAAAAAATAGTCTAAAGTCACAAGAGGGAGAATCCATAGCATTACACAATTGTCTTCCTTTTAAAATTCGAAATTGGCTGCTAAGAGCATCTCCGATAGAGGCACTCCTCATGTCCAACACACCATAAATAATAATTTTTTATTTTCTCCTCCATTTATGTCATGTTTGACACACTTTAAGTCCAATAGTTGGCACCTTCGTAAAAGGTGCCTAGATGGTGCCTAGATGGTCCCCAAATAAATAATAGAACTACATGTAGATATTAAAAGTATGGGTAATATATACTTTTAGAACAAGTATTTGGGTTTTTTTCCATTTAGAGGGGGAGCCAAAAGGTGGCAACTTCTCCAGGAACCCTTGTAACTCCAATAGGGAGGTACCTAAGAGTGCCAAGCCACATAGATTTTGGCACCTCTATGGAGATGCTCAAATGTGATATCACTTCTGCATCCAATTGTCTTTTGTAATTGGTATTGTAGAGTGGACGAAAACCTTGGTTATACTTTAGTTTGTTGTAGCTGTATCCTTTATCAAATAACTTATCCTATATTTGTAAGTTCAACTTTTTTTGTAAATCATTTAAATTAAAAATTCTCTAGAGCAATGTACCATTCCTTGGCGATCTCATGTGAAAATTGGACCTTTAGGAGTATATATTAAGAAAAAGTAGTGGTTGATTCAATTAATATTTATAAACAGTCGGTTCTATCTACAAGTCTACAATATGTTGGCAACATTTTACACAAGTAGAAAAGGTGTTAGTACACTACTTATTTCAGTATGCTATTCAGAAGATATGGTACCAGTGTATTAATCAAAGGAGTTTAGAGAACCCTGAAAAAAATAGTAGAACATTATATTCTTGTCGTGGAATGATTATGGCTAAGATCTTTTTTTTCCTTTATCGTCTGAAAAAATGGATTGTGCCCTTGACATTATCTCCTGACCTAGTCTTATCTAGAAAATCTGCAAAATAATCATGATCTGACCCTATTTCAGTAAAATTTGTTTCTTACTAAGGTGAATTATTTTTCTTGGAACAGTGTTTTTGAATGTTGGTTTCTGAGGTTCATAAATATAAAAAATTTGGCAACTTTTAAGTTTTTCACTTTCTCCAAATCCTCAGTTGTCATTGAACTGATTTGGTATTATAAATGTTTGTATTTCCATTCAAACAGTGAAAAGTTAAAACTCAGAGAAGATGTAATAGCCCGTAGGCAACAAAAGCTACTTCTAAGACGTACCCGCCAAAAATATTTGGAAAAGGCAGCTTCACGTGAGGCAGAACTTATTCAACGACTAGATAGGTTCGCCATCTTATCTTTTCTTATCTAATTTTCTTAATTTTGTAATATTTGTGTGTTTGTGTGTGAGAGTAAATGTTCAACCAAGAGATACACTGCCTTATGTTTCCAGCGAGAGGACAGCTGAAGTTGAAAGAGAGATTGAGAGACAACAGCTGCTTGAAGTTGAGCGTACAAAAACCAGAGAGCTTCGCCACAACCTTGATATGGAGAGAGAAAAGCAAACACAGGCAAGATAAAATAAACTTGTTTCTACGAATTGTTACACTTCTCTTTAGTGTGTGATATGTTAATGATAGTTATCCATGTACACCAGTTTATTAGCTCTCCTTTCCCTTAGTCTGTTGTTGCTTTTGTTCTCTTTAATTTTTCGTTTTCTTCTTTTTTGTGTTGTTTCATGGAAAACAATGGGTACTCTATGAGGTCAAGAGACGTTATAACATGATTTAGAATATGTAAGAAAAAGCGCTGTGTAAATTTTTAATTTGCTATAGCTTGTCTTAATATTATAAACTAATCAAAACATCAATTCAGTATCAGGCTCCTTAAATCCGGTAGTAAAAGCTCTTCTGAATTTTCTGCCGCTCTGTCATCACTATATTAGCGGTGCCTAAAAATATAGTATTTGTTTATTTATCATGTCTGCTCTCTGATGCTTGTTTGCTTTGAGAGTCCACCTTCGACATATATTGGAAGAAATTCATTTCTTATGCGAAAATATTTTTGTGATTTTCCAAAAATTCAGTATGCTACTAATTTCAGTATGCAATGTATATATGAACAATAAGATACTGCATTTTCTTATGGTTCAAAGCAATGTATCTTAAATGGTTCATTAAGATACTGCATTTTCTTAAATGTTTCAAATCCTGTTGTAGCTGATGTGCTTATTATCATATTGTGTGTATATATTGAAGTAATGCCTGATATATAAGAAGTTGATACTGCTGCTGGAGTTAGAATAATTTGAGACTTCAAAAGTTCAAAGAAAACAGTGTAGAAAGAGATCACATGGATCACTCCTTTTCCGTTACATTTTAACATAATAAAGAAAGGTGAAAGGATAGTCATTTTGGTGGTTTTGATTTTCTCGTGGGCAAATTAAAAGAAAATTATAAGCCTTCCTTTTATACTCCAACCGGATCAGTGAAATTGATGCCCATAACCTATGTTACTCGGACTCTTCATTTTGTCTGAAGTACCCGTGTCGGACACTCAGTACTCGAACTTGGATACAAGAGACCAAAAACATGTACATTTTTCAAAATGTTGCCAAGTCCGACACTTGTACATGTATCCGTATTGAACACTTCTATCCGTGTCCGACTAACAATGCTCAGAACTAGTTCAGTTGCCAAGACTTCAACTCAACTGAAGAAAACATACATGATACAGCACCTATGTAAACTTGTATATTAAACCCCTTGGGATAGTACAAGAGAAATTTGTACGTAAGGTAATACGTTATTTTTTACGATACATATTATGGTAAAATTTTAAGGATCAGATCTTGAGATATTATTTTCTCAAGTTGGGCATTCTGAAGGATTTTTTTATTTATAATCCAGAAAATAATGAGTAGTTCTGATCTACGCTTGGTAATCGTTTAATCGCCTAATACCCACTTTTATAGTTGACTTTCTGATGCCGCAGCTACCTAATATCGGTTGGGGTTAGAAATATAAACATTTTTGTCACGATCATGACTACTCGTCACTAGTCGAGCAGTCAATTTTTCAGGACTGACTTGCTGAGAAACAGAAGTGGAGAAATCTTTTTATATGTTATTTATTAGTTGAGAGAGAATTGAAATTATTTGTGTATGTGTTTTTTTTGTGGGGTTTGTAGGTTAATAAAATATTTTGTACGTTATATGACAAACCCAATTGTTATCGGACCATAGTCCATTAGGTTATTTTATTAGCTTCATGTTCCCTATATAGACATTCTAAATACCATATTATATTATAATTAG
The DNA here is from genome assembly GCF_009905375.1 of Apium graveolens. NCBI lineage: Eukaryota > Viridiplantae > Streptophyta > Magnoliopsida > Apiales > Apiaceae > Apium > Apium graveolens. The sequence goes on from NC_133647.1 coordinate 39,377,561, forward strand.
ACTTAATTAATGTATAGTATTTTGATGTCAATATTGATTTAGGTCTCGTACATGGGTTGCAATCCATAGCTTTTCTCCCTTCCGTGGTTGAAAAATCAATAATTTGAAGTTAATTCACCCAAGTGTTATCATATTCGCGTTTTTCTTCTACAAATCACTTTCTACGAGTTGTCCTGCATCGACTGAATCAGCTGACTTTAAGTTTGTAGGAAAGTGTCAACGTGTCCGGTCAACTAGTCATCCCAGTCAACACTTGGACACATATCCGTATTGAACACTTCTAGCCGAGTCCGACTAACCAAGTTGAGTGGTGCAAAACCCGATCCAAATTGAATATAATTATAATAAATAATGTAATTTCTCTAAAACCTAATCAATCAACCTACCTTTTTCAAAAAAATTTAGGCTTATACAAGCACCCCCTACGCTCCAACCAGACCAGTGAAATAAACACTTAAAACTGTTAAGTTACCCATACACCAACTCAACTGAAGCTAACATACACCTACGTAGAATATGATAGTACAGCAGAAATCCAAATGTAAGGTATACCATATTTACCGTTATACCAGTTATTTCAATATACATACAAAATCTATGTAATATAATGGTGACATTTTTAGGAAAAGAGCTTGAGATATCATGTTCTCTGGTTGTGGATTCTGAAGGGGATCCATAAAATAACAAACAGTGCTATCTATGCTTGGAAACAGTTTGTCTGCATGCGCACGGACACAGTTGCATGTTGACTGTTTTACATGCGCAAACCTAGCTAATTTCAATTGAGGTTAGAAAAATAAGCGTAAAGCATTGTTGTCTCGGTTGTGTCTAGTATGTAAGAAATTTGGTCGACTGGGATGTCAACTTGTTCAGTCGATTAGTCATTCAGATCATCACCTGGTGCAAAAGCTTATCCAGATTGAATAATTGTTTTTTTATTTAAAAAACACAATTTCTCTTAAATCTAATCTACCTACCTACCTTTTCTGCAGTCTGCCTAATTAAGAGCTCATCTACCTAATTAAGAACGAGAGAGCAGAGGAGAGGGAGAGCAAACCGGGTGCTTGTGCAATTTTCTATTTTTTCTGGACTACATTAATTTGCTCTTTAGTATTAAGGAAATTTTTCTTTTTCTGGAGTTGTATTGATTGTTGTTCAATTTGAAGTATGTTTTTCTTCTTCTACTCGGTGTTTAGTTTAAAAGCTAAAAGTCCATTCTAACACACATACATGTGGTGTTGTTATAATATGCCATTGTGGCATTGTCACGCATACACACAGTTCGCTATAATCATACATGTAATTAATCTGCTGTTTAGTTATTAGATTACTTTTTAGTTGTTACTTGTTTATAATACATGCAACTGTTACTTGTTTATAATACATGTAACTGTTACTTGTTTAAAACACTATGGTATGTATCGGTACTCAGAATCAAATTATGTATAGTATACTATATATAAAATATAAACTAGACCCGACTTGCTGCCATGACTTTCATGAACATCTTTCTTTTTAGGTTCATATGATTGTTCAGACATTCGTTACATCTTACGAAATTCTGTCATTTTGATTTTGTGTTTTATAGTTAACGCTCTAGTGTGATGTGAACTAATGATAAGCAAGGCTACAGGTACATATCAATATCATTATATATTTAATATGAAGAGCAATATTAAAAAGTACAAGGAATGAAAGATACAATTGTTAAATATATGATCCTATTGGAGCCTTCCTCTAACACCTTAAGGTTTCAGATGAGCTGGTTACTCAACATGGTATCAGAGCTTAGGCTGGCGGGAGAACTAAGGTTCGATTCCCAGCCACCCCCAATATTCTCACAATTTAATGTGGACACTAAAGGCAATTAATACCCCAAAGATGGGTGCCGGTGTTCCACTCTTCGACCCATAAATGGGCTTTCGAGTGAGGGGGAGTGTTAAATATATGATCCTATTGGGGCCTTCCTCTAACACCTTAAGGTTTTAGATGAGCTGGTTACTAACACCTTGTGGTTTTAGAGTAACTGGTTCCTTGACAACAATACCTTATAAGTAGTCCTTTATTTGTTTAAATCTGCACTTAAATAAGTACCATGTTGAATTCAGTTTCTATTGACTGCCATCTTAAACTGTTAGGAAATGTTTCATATATTGTTTTAACACACAATTTTGAAGAATCATCTGAGAGATTGAAATTTGAAGCAATGTCATCCTGATAAACTGTGGTCGTATTAACATGTCACATGTTGCAATAGGCTTTGTTAGGATATTGGTTCAGATCACTTAACGATTGTTTTGTTGCAGAGGGAACTTCAACGGGAGCTAGAGCAAGCAGAATCTGGAATCCGCTCATCAAGGCGAGAATTTTCTACTTCTAACAGGTATATATCATCATCAAAGTGACATATATTGCTGATAAAACCCAACATTCAACTTACAGAAATTACCGTCATTTAGATTCATCAAGTTCCTATTGTTATAGCAGAGATGCTTGTTCATAAATCAAGTGGTTGATGCTTACTTTCCTTCCATTCCATGTTTTGCTTTAAGGATCCTTGGGGATAGAGAAGTGAAATAAATGCTTTTATTAATACAATATTAAACTTGAAAACTTCGTGACAATGATTTTTTTTTCCTATGCCAAGTAAGCGCATGTTTATCATAAATATTGCACATGGCAGCACATCTTTCTTATTTAATTGGTAGATAAAATGAAAAGTTCATACAACTCGAAGATGGTTGTACCCCCATGTAACTGAATAGTTTATATAACTTTTGAAGAAGTACCATTCATACTCATAGAAACAGCACTGTTACTTCCATTGTATTAATGTTTAGTACATGCAGTCGGCCTCGAGAGAGATTTCGTGAGAGAGAAAATGGAAGACCAATTAATGAAGGCAACCTAAAAACTAGTGCTGGAAGTATGCAACCTGAGTCGATGCCAACGATTGTTTTATCGGGGTCTCGACAGTTTTTGGGTCAACTACCAACCATTCTTCAATTACGAGACCGCCATGATGAAGGTGGCAGTAGTTATGAAGAAAATTTTGATGGAAGTCGAGACTCGGGTGATACAGGGAGCATTGGAGACCCAGAACTAGTATCAGCCCTTGAAGGACAGCCTGGTGGATCTGGTTCTTCGCAGAGGCATGGTTCTAGAGGAAGCAAGTATAGGCAGATCATGGAGCGGAGGGATCGGGATGGTCGTCGGGAAGGTAAATGGGAGAGAAAACATTAGTTAAGTAATAGTAGTTTAGGGGTGCATAAATTTAGTTTACAGGGTAAATTTAGGGGGGTGCATATTTTTAGATTTATTTTGTAAACTTGTCTCTTTTGCGGAGGGTAGTGATGTAGTAAAAATTTGATAATGTGCGTAGAACTGGACAGCCTTTTGTAGAATGTTTAATCTTTGTAAATTCTTGCTCCGTAACCTTGCTAAACTGCTATTCCAAATTCCCAGTTTACACAAACAAGCTCCTAATCAGGCATATTTAAATTTTAATTCAGCCTCTTGGTGACTAAGAAATTGAGGGTTTAAGCCTCCAGCGAGGCGTAGTGACTCGAGGTTTCTATTGTTGAAGGTAACAGAAAAAATAAAAGAAAATTGTAAAATAAAGAATGTTAGTAGAACCTCGATTAATGAATACTTTTGGGACAAAAAAAATATTCATTTGGTGAGATTATTTATTTATCGATTAATGAATATAATATTTATTTATTGATAAATGAATAATAATTTATTTAGATGATATTTTTAGACTTTTTTTGTAATTATATCATTTTGTATATATTAAGTTCAAATGTAACTGGTAGTTATAACTTTTATGCAAACTTTAATTACATTCATATTTTTTTAGAATTCTAGATCAGTTGTATATGCATGCATGCATGCATGCATGTATTTAATCATTATTTTTATTTACTGGTTTTGCTTGCTCGTTGGAAGCCATTATAGTAGATTGAACACTAAAATAGTAATATGATTGTGTTATAAAGATACAGTGAGAATTTAGAATTATAAAAAACTACCTGCTGCAACATGATCAAAATATTCCAGAACATGATCAAAATATTCCTGAAGTGGTGCATGCTTTACACAAAATCAAGGATCAGATGCATTTTGGGGAGGAAAGAAACAATTTTGGAGGCATTTTTCGAAAAAATATGACTTATTAATGTGTTAGAAAATTAGTCATTGAATGAAATGTATTCATGATATATTATATAAATAAAAATATATTATTTGAAATATAATGATTAGTCATTTATATTACATAGGGCGTATAAAGACTTCATTTGTATTTATTCGTTAATGCATTAAGCAAAATTATTCGTTAAGCCAATTGGACCAAGTTGGGACCGAAAAAATTTATTCATTAGACGAGGTTATTCATTTATCGAACATTCATTTATCGAGGTTCTACTGTATTAGTCACTAGAGTCAACCATCCAGGTGTCATGATTGACCAAGTCCTAAATATAGAGACCAGACTTTCATTCTTATCTTTACACATTTCATCTCTCTACAATTTGAATACATTATCTTCTTCATTCTGTTGTCATCTGCATCTGATCATGAATTTAACATGATAGCAGAGGCTTCATCATTCCTCTTTCCTTATTTCGCTGCTTGCTGATTTTGATCTCTCGCTCAATTGATTTTGTTCTAATTGCGGCTGTTTCTATCTCCCTCTCGTATCGATCTCTTTCGATTGTGTCTCTCTCGCATCGATCTCTCTTATTATCGAGTGCTTATTTCGTAACAGTGTGTTCAATTTTTGCACCGATCTACTATCTCTTTGCTATTTTGTTACTGTTATGGCTTCTTATGGAGCAGCTACAATTGGAAATACATCAAACACATCGGGAGCATTTTCTTCCATTGTTTCAAGTGTTATTGATACTAATCACCCATACTTTCTGCAAACATCTGATAATCCAGGTATTCCATTGGTTACTCAACCTCTTACTGAGCGAAACTATTATCACCGGAGTCGCTCCATCAGAATTGCTCTACCTGCTAAAATGAAATTAGGTATGATAGATGAAACTTTACCTAAACCGGCTTCTACATCTATTCCTTATGCTCTGTGGTCTCGCTGTAATGATATGGTATTAACCTGGTTATTAAACTCAATAACTGTTGAAATTCGTAATAGCGTTGCTTATTTTCCCCTGCAAAAGAGATATGGGATGATCTTGCTGTTAGATTCTCTTAATCAAATATTCCACGTGTTTTTTACTAAAGGAAGGAGCTCAGTTCTCTAACTCAAAGTTCATTGAGTATAACTGCCTATTTTACTAAACTTTGAACACTGATTGCTGAGATTGACACTTTGAATCCAATACCTAAGTGCATATGCGTATCCTGCAATTGTGCTTGTGACAGTGCTAAAAAACTTGAGACATATGTGGATATGATTAAACTCAGTCAGTTTCTTATGGGGATTAATGATCAATACACTTCAGTTAGAGGTCAACTCTTGATGATGCAACTAGTACCTTCTATCAGCCAAGCTTTTTCTTTGTTGTTACAAGAGGAATCTCAGAGAGAGTTTTCTAAAATGAGTCAGTCTCCACTTACTGATAATATGGCTTTGACTGTTGACTACAATAATCTGGCAAAGTTCAAATCAAGCCAAACTTCAACTGCTTCAAAGAAATCAGCTACTGACGTTACTTGTGACTACTGTCACACTGATGGCCATGTCAGAGACAAATGGTTTTGTCTTCATGGATATCCTGACTGGCATAAGTTTTATGGTAAACCAAAGCCAAATCCAAGGAAGAGCTTCAACTCTTCTTCCACTACTACTCCGCATAGAACTGCAGCTCAAGTGTCTAACTATCCAGCAAATGCTTCTTCCTCTGAACATAATGTGTAGCTTCCTGTGTCTTCTGCAATGACATTTACAGATGCACAATGTCAGCAGCTGTCCAAAATGATCCAAAAGTCTATCAGGCAGACAAATAATTGGAATTTAAACTCAAGATCTTCCCGGATGACTGGTACTGCTCTGTGTACTCCTAAACCTCCCTATTATTGCTCTGTTGTTAGTGTGCATTCAGTTACTACACCTGATAATTCAAAATTTCACACTTGGGTCTTACATTCAGGTGCCACTAAACATATCACATGTCATAAACACATCCTACATGATTTAACATCATTACAAGCTGAATTGTTCTTACCTGATGGCAAGACAGGGTCTGTTACTCACTCTGGAAATTTAAAGTTAATCAAAGATATTGTTCTTCATGATGTATTGTGTGTCCCTGATTTTAATTGTAACCTCATCTCTGTAGCAAAACTTCTTTCTCGCCCTTCACAATCTCTTGTGTTTCCTGCCACTACCTGTTATTCGCAGGACCTTACCTTGAAGAAGGGGAGAGAGATTGGTAAACTACATGATGGTCTTTACAAGTTCACTGTACCTAGTTCCTTTCAGTATAATCAGTTTCAGTCTGCTGTTCACAATTGTAACTCAAGTAGTTCTTTTCCTACATCTGTTTGTAATTCTGTTACAGAGTCTGATGGACATTTGTGGCATTGTAGATTGGGACATCCCTCTACAGCCATACTTAATAAAATTTCTTTTGTTTCCGCTCATTCCAATGATTTTATAGACTGTGATACATGTCATTTTTCTAAACAGCATAGGCAACCTTTTCCTCACAGTTCTCATCATAGTAATGCTATATTTGAACTCATACATTTGGATGTCTGAGGTCCCTATAAACAAGCAACTCACAATAATTACAATTACTTTTTGACAGTATTAGATGATTTCTCCAAAACTACTTGGTTGTTTTTATTCAGCACTAAGACTCAAGTTCCTTCTCTCATTAAAAATTTCATTTCTTATGCGCATAATCAATTTTCCAAGTCTGTCCAAGTTATAAGGTCGGACAATGGTACTGAATTTACCAACACTGACATCCAATCTTATTTTAAATCTATTGGCATCATTCATCATTCTTCTTGTCCAGCTACTCCTCAACAGAATGGCCAAGTTGAAAGAAAACATCAGCATATTTTAAATATTGCTAGAGCCTTGAAATTTCAATCAAATCTACCAACCTCTTTCTGGGGAGATTTTGTTCTAATTGCCACACATATTATTAATATGCTACCCGTCAAATCTCTTGATTTCAGAATACCTTTTGAACTTTTATATAATACTTTTCTAAATTATCTTCTTCTTAAGGCTTTTGGTTGCCTTTGTTATGCCACCAAACTTCAAGTTCATGACAAGTTTGAGTCTAGAGATATTAAAGGGGTGTTTTTGGGCTATTCTTTTGGAAAAAGGGTATAAACTACTTGATCTGCACTCTAGAAAATGTGTCTATTCTAGAGATGTTGTATTTGTTGAATCAGTCTTTCCATTCAAATCAGTCTCTGTTTCATCTGATCTTTCTCATTCACCTTTGTTTCTGGATTTAATTGATATTTCTTTTGATTCACCTATTACTGAATCCTCTGTTCCTCAGTCAGAGTCATCAGAAACTCCTGAGAATATTATTGACCCTAATTCTTCATATGAGCCTATTGCCTCTCGAAGACATTGGACTGGTGTGAAACAAATATTTAGATATCTTCGAGGAACAATGGATATGGGTTTATTTTATTCAAAAGACTCAAAATTGGAATTAGTTGGTTATGCAGATGCATGATATCGGTCTGATCCACACAAAGGAAGATACAGACAGGTTATATATTCACATATGGAGAGACTGCAATATTTTGGCGCTCAACAAAACAGACTCTTGCATCAACTTCTTCAAATCATTCTGAATTATTGGCCCTTCATGAAGCAAGTCGAGAATGTGTATGGCTGAGGTCTCTTGTTCACCATATTCGAGATTCATGTGGTCTTTCAGTCAACAAAAGAATTCCTACCACTTTGTATGAAGACAATGAAGCTTGCATCATTCAGATACATGAAAGCTACATTAAAGGAGATCGAACAAAGCACATTGATCCAAAATTCTTCTTCACCCATGAACATCAGCAAAGGGGAGAAATTAATGTTTGTCAAATTCGTTCATGTGAAAATCCAGCAGATTTGTTTACAAAATCACTTCCTACATCTTCGTTCGAGAAATTGGTGCACAAAATTAGAATGCACAAACTTCGAGATCTATGTTGATATTCACAGTCATGCCAAAATGAGGGGGAGATATAATACACTCGTTGTTACACGAGCAACACATGTACTCTGTAACACCCCCGAATCCGGGGTCGGGGATCCGGGCTGTCACGAGTTCCATTTCCCTTAATAACACCCAATCTTAATAAATAATCAACTACTCTGTACTGTGACCCCACAATAAACACACACACCACAAGTTATAGTCTCAGAGATGAATATCCAAAAATAATCACAAGTCGCTTTATTCCACAATTATATGCCAATACATCTTAAACAGGTTTCTGAATAAATTTACATTTACAATTCATAATATACATAAGTCTGGTACATCAAAAGTTGAAAGCCTAGCCTATTGGTAGCTCCTACCTCAGCTACGGCGATATCAACGCCTATAGGAAACTGTGGAACGTTTCCTATCCGCTCGCGAATTGGGAGCTTAGTCCTGTTCATCTTGTCTATCTGATATTGTGTGATGAAAGAAGAAAGCAAGGGTGAGCAGCAAGCCCACCAAAATAATATGTATAATAATTTACAATATATGAGCCTTCTCATAGTACTCATGAAAGTCTTGGTCAAAAGAAATGAACCAAGTTTGATATCTTAATGCGATGAAGTCGCAAAATATTCAGTATATATACATATATACTTTTCAAAATCTTGGAAGTCCTCTTCCATGCATAATATACACAGAGTTCCAGTTTATAACTGTATAAAAATATTGTTGCAAGGTGATCTCATATATCTAACCTTGTCTCAACGTTTTTCTGAAAATCTTTGTCATGCATAAGATAATCATTTACTAGATATAAGTTTAAAAGATGAAGTTACAAGATACTCCAATATACTTATATCTTTTCCAAATACTACTTGAGCTACCATCGTTCAAGTTATAATTAGTTTCAAAAGTTCATCACATAGATGAAACTACAAGACCAGATTTGAATAGATTAAATCTTTAAAATATCATCAAAATAAAATGAAGTTACGAGATACTTCATTTGATGCAAACATCATTTTGAAAACTTGACCCTGCCAACACTCAACAATCGCCCAACCGTAGCCTTTCTATCGAAGTGCTCTGGGTAGTGTTGCAGAAATATCCAATTGGATGATGAACTCATTACGGAAGTTTGCCGCGCCAGGAAGACCACTTACGATGATCAGTCGTAGTAGTGCAACCCCACCATTTTCTACATGTAGAGGAGAACCTGTCGGATTTACTTGTCAACCGAACACTGAACTCCTAAGGAATGGACCGCCTTAGCGGAACTTCCAGGCCATTTGGGCCAATATAATAAGGCTAGGCCGGCGCCACTAGACCACTTACGCCACTCCTAGTTCAGATGAAATCCATGACTCTGAAACGTAAAGCTCGTTCCCCCTTTCCCCAAGTAGAAACTTGTTGATACGGCTCCACCAAGAAGTCGTATCTAGTTGGAAAGGAGAACTCACCGATATTTCCCAGGCGATGCCTGTTAATGGATTAACTTGTTCCAAGAATTTTACTTCCCGAGTGTTGGGTAAGTAATCAATTCATTTATCAAAACAGCAACCTTGTTGCGAATATAAAACACACCACAGAGCCGGATCCCTCAGATTTTTGAGCGAGTATTCAAGTCCCCTTCAAAAAGGAAGATCTTAAATTTGAAAACGAGTTTTGGGATCCGCTCTAACCTTAAAAATCATTTTGAAGACTCGAAAACACTTTAAAGAGTGTTTGGAATAATGCTGATTTAATAAAGTAAATCAGTCCCGATATATTAGAAAATATCTGAATATTATTAAATAATATTCCCATAAGGATAATCTCTATATAAATAACTTGAAGTAGAAGTTGTAAAACTTATACTTGAAATGACTCTTAAATAACCAAAGATATACTTATACGAAAGTAATATCTTTATTTGAATAATCAAAAGTGAGTTTGATTATCGACACATTATTCTTTAATAAAATAAAGAATATTATTAAATAATAAGCGGAGTCATAATACCTCGAATGAATATTATAAATAATATTCATTAAATAAAATAACGGAGTCATACATCCTCAAATAAATATTTAAATAATATTCATCAAATAATATGAACTGAGTCATAAGCCCTCAAATGAATATTCAAATAATATTCAATAAATAATATAAAGGAGTCATAAGTCCTCGAATAAATATTCAAATAATATTTAATAAATAATATAAAGGAGTCATAAGTCCTCGAATGAATATTCAAGTAATATTCAATAAATAATATAAAGTTAATCGAATAAACCTTATTCGATTAATAGTTTTGAAAACTATAACCATACATATATATAAATATATATATATATATATATATATATATATATATATATATATATATATATATAAAATCTACTTGGGATCCTCGACTCCCGGTTTTAGAAAATGTTTTCACCTTTGAGTCCCTATACTAAGGGTATATGCAAATTACCGCTATTCTCTAGCATAGGTATTATCAACTGAACCAACAGATATATATGGCAAGAATACGAAATAGGCATGCATATGTACCATATCACATGCTACAATATATCGCAAGAATTTGCTAATTTAACCATCATGCATCTATCACAAGATAATGCATATACAAGTGTATACATCACAACAACAGTATAACGGATAGAAAACTTGCCTGAGTGCTCCGGGTTAGACTTAAGCTTAGAGTGGGTCCGATAACCTTTCTTGGAGGGTGGAAAGTTACTAGGAAGCCTTATGGAGCCTCCTACAAGCTTGATCATGCTAATTTGGACGAGACTTGTGAACAAGAGTTGTAGGCCATCTCAATACCTTTCCAACAAGCTATAGAACACAAAATTTGAGTGAGTATTGAAGGAGATATAGCGGTTTAAAGTTGCTGGGTTTGTTTTGGCCGAGAGCTTTTGCTCTTCGAAGCAAAAGTCAACTTCTAATTTTTGTGTTTTATGATATTTTCTTGGTTGCTTCTCCTTTTTGCCTTGGAAAATGTTTTAGCTTTTTACCATGGTAAATTTTACATGGCTCAAAATCAACCAACAAAACAAAACCCCTTGTCATGCTTATGTCATCTTGCTTGTGTCATCTATTTGCCACATGTCTTTGTCTTGTGGTTTGATGATGTCATAATACCTTGGATTCTTGTACAAGCTTATCTCTTGGTTGCGTATTTGTTTTACGGTTCGCTTAACTTTCGTTCTCGATACCCATTTGAGGGATCATATCCGGGATCTCATTATTTGAGCTTCCCTAAATCTTTCCTAATATTTTATAATCCTTTAATGATCCTCATTTATAATCCTTGAATTAAAATACTTTCAATCATGTTACCTTATACTCAATTCTGTCGGTATCTGGTAGATTTTCGGGAAAAATCAAAGTGTTCGGAATTGGATTCTGACGATCTTTACATACACTTATATACCATATAGAGTACTAATAAAATCTCAGAATATCCATAACAGAACCCCTACATAGTGTGGCATGAAAAGTTTTCTCATTCAGCAAAAACACTATTCATAAGGGTTTCAAAAATTTCCAAAAATTGGGGTTATTACAGTCTCCCCTCCTTAAAAGGATTCCGTCCCGGAATCAAATAGAAAATGAATAGGGATACTCTCTTAGCATTGCACTTTCTAACTCTCGAGTAAATTTTCCCACATTGTGGTTCTACCATCAAACTCTGACTAGTTTGATAACCCTTTTCCTAAGCAATTGTTCCTTTTCAATCTATAACCCTTCCTGGTTGCTCCATATAGGTTACGTCGGGTTGCATGTCTATGCGCTCATATGCCCTTATTTATCTGGCATCCGAATTACACTTTCTTAACATTGATACGTGGAACACGTTATGAACTTTCTACTTGTTCGGGGGTAGGGCTAGCTCATATGCTCACTTCCCAATATGTCTTAATACCTCAAAGGGTGCAACAATTCGTGGGCTTAGCTTTCCTTTCTTTCCGAACCTCATCCATCCTTTCCAAGGGGATACCTATAACAACACTAGGTCCCCTACTTCCTATTCCTTGTCCTTTCGTGTCAAATCAACATACTTCGTGTTCCCATCTTGGGCTACTACCAGGCGTCCTCTGATTATATCTATTATATCCTTGGTCCTTTGGACTACTGCGGGTCTGAGCATCTTGCGCTCTACGACTTCATCCTAACATAAGGGAGATCGACATTATCTTCCCTCAAGGATCTCATAAGGCGACATCTCGATAATGACATATGATCTATTATCGTCAGAAACTCAATCCATGTTTAGTGATCATTCCAATTTCTTTCAAGTTTATTGCACAGACTCTCATTATAACTTTTAGCATTAGAGCTTTTGCTTCTCAATACCCATTCTTTTCCAGTTCGTAATCTCTACTACCTTCCGTTCCTAATATTATACTGGTTATACTTTTGCTCGTTAGCGTTCTATAACCTTTTAATAACCACGTCAACCTTAGTATCACGAATGTGTTTCCATTCCGAATACCACCACAACTTTATTACTCCTTTTTCAGCTGTTTCTATTTCCCAAAGTTTGATCAATCATATAGAAGTAAAGGAATTCGTTGAGAGATCACTATGATCATAAACACTTGTTATATCGCATAGTTAGTACAGAAGGTGGCCAGCCTTTAGTACTTGACAAGCAACTAAACAATAGATGGTATCCTACTAGGCTTCTATCACAAAGATAGATAGTCATTCGGCAATACCTCCCCTTCTGGAAGGGTTGTTCTTCTCAGCTTACATGAAATGAAAAGAAGAGAAAAGAACGAACTGAAGAGAATTGTATATACGAAAAAATATACTGCCACAAAATATCTGGCTTGGAACCTACCTCTGAATTATAGAGGTTTGTCATAGGAGAACAAAACATATGTGTATATATATCAACATCAAGTATTATCGCATCGCATTTCGCATGCTTAAATATTTTTGCTATTCCGTCCATCATTCTATGGACCCATGCTCTTCCTCGAGCTTATACACAATCACCTTTGAAACTCCCTCGATATCGAAAATCGAATCTGGGATCTCATTCTAGACATCATCGTTACTAGAATTCTATGCTTGCACCGCAACCTTCCTCATATAGTCATACGACCCTCTATTGATAAGGAGGAATAAATATTCAATAGGTAAATAATCTACTTAATTAGTCTATTCAATGATAACTTATACACCACCACGACCCGATTAGTGGTACTCAATCTCAACATCCATTCCAATACAACTCTCATGGTTGTAATCGACTCATTACTCGCAGAATCAGTGCTGCATTACTATGGTCCACCACTGACCTACTGTCGTCATTCACTTTCCATGAAATCTTAATATCTAACCATACAGAGTCCATATATGTCGTATAAAATTCTTCTAAGGAGGTAACATAATCACCATTCATGATTCATGAAGAACACTCCTGATCCTGACATACATACATGACATGAAGCAGATAAAATTGCAGAAGAGTTTCAATCAAAGCAACGATAGCAGGTTAATACCATTCTTACTCGTATGCCTTAAATAGAAGACTTAACTCAAGGGTTCGTCTAGTCCTTTTTGAAACATGGTCCTGGATTATCTCAAGATAGTATCTTCTGAGATAGATAGCCCGCTCATGGCGATTACACGAATTAAACCTTTACCAACTACTATTACGGTTGGGTATTGCACAGTCATCAGAAGGAATGTCAATCTTCCAAACCATAATACAATCTGCATAGCTTTAACCATCATCACTGTATTCCTTTGGCACAAGCGCCTATATTTATCCTCTTACCTTTAAAGTGTCGGCCACCTCTTTGGCCTTTCCTGATAGTAAAATTTCCTTACAGTCAATGTCATTTTAACCACCTCCAAATAAATTTTCTACCTCATTTCAATCACAGCTTATGTGAAGATGTTTTCCTTAAAATCTGATGAGTAAAAAAAAATCACCATTTTTCCATAAGTTATTGCCTCAGTCTTTAGAGGTTAATCACTGTCATGACTGACTCTCAATCATAACTAGAACATCTTTTATCTTAAGTACTAATTGCCCTGAACAATTTCGACCATTACTGGTTCGATCCATACCTTCTCGTGGTTTAACACGTGCCCCACTTGGCATCATTATAATTATGTCATATCTCCTTTATCAACATTTCTATTCTTGAGAATTTTGAATATTACCTTTCTCCCTGTAAGGTTATCCTTGATTTGTTCCTCCTGTATTCCCTAGATACAGGGCATATCAAAATACCCTTTACTAATACTAGAACCATTATCTATATGTTTCTGAAAAATTTTCTCCACTGATACTTAAAGGTCATCATTACCTTAATCTTTTCCAATTCATACTGTCAAAACTCATACTATCCATATTAAGGGTGAAATGCCAACCTTCATGCATTCCCGTATGGTTCATCTCAAGTTATCGAAGTTATATCCTTAATCCCACCTTTAAAAAGGTACTTGCATCCTTCCATGGATAAATCAAGTCATATATCCTTGATAGATTATCTTATTCATCATTCCCACCTCGATAGTCTATACCTAATTTCATAATAGAATCCTTATTTAAATTGAGGTCAATCCATATGGCCTCCAAAAGATAACAATGGTCATCCGCTTTTCTTGCCTAATTTGGTAACAATAACAAGGATGTTCTGGAAGATATTGGTCGTGTTCAACGGGAACTTCTTCTTAATAATTCCTTATTTACTTTTGTTATTTATTTCAACAGTCATCTCAATGTTGGGATATCTTTCATACCTGGCGTCTCCCTTTCTGGGTATCAAGCCACCGGTCTTACACTTCACATTCTTGAAGGTCACTTCCTTCATCCAATTTTCCTAATTTCTTACTTCCTTGTCTCCTCAGTCTATCCGCGTCTCATTATTTATCCTTCGAATTATCTCAAGGTTTCCTCGAATCCTCCCAACTTACAGGGGATAAAATATATGTATCTCTTATGCCTTCAATCATCAATTTTAACTCATGGTGAATCACGCTCATCCTGACGAATGCATACTTTTCTATTTCTATTGCTACGAGTCTTTAGGGTTTCCTCATACCCAACTCCCTTATCATTCCTCAAACTCTATTGCCTTTATATTCCTTTCCACTTCAATTTCTTTTTATTTTCCTTTCTCTTATCATTATTTCATGAACCAACACAACATAAGCATTGATTTCAAACATCCCGTTATTCTGGATTCGTGCCCTTAGAACGAATCTTGACAACTTTTACAACTTAGATTCACAATTCATCATACTCGTCCGCTTTTGTTCTGGCTCTAAATCTGTTACACTACCTCCATAACCTTGGGATTTACTTTCTCGAAAACAATTGACTGAACTTAAATAAATTTATTATAATCTCTTGCTCCGTGCCTTCCTTGGTCTTTCACCAGCGGGTGGTCTCTCTCTTAGGAGGGTAAGTGACAAAAACAGTCTTTTGTGGTTCATCAATCATTTAGAATCTCAAATGATTCCTATATTTCCTTTAGCCAGGCTCTTGCCTCGACTGGGTCAGCTTGTTCCTTGGAACTCTGAGAGCTTAGCAACTTAAAGGTCTTGAAAGAATTTCTCACCGCATTGTTTCCTCAGGGTGGTGGTTGGGGATAATAGTCTAAGTTCTATCTAGAAAGGTCCATAAATTATCATATAGTAGTACCGTCTTGGGTCTCCTTTCCTTACTCGACTTTTTGTTTCCTTAGTATGAAATGTTTTAACCTTCTCCCATAATCGGGGTTATCTTATACATTAAAAACCTTGCTTTCCACTCTATTATGTTATGGGTTCTTTCTTTCTTGATGGCAACCTCCCTGACTATCACATTCAGGGTTTGCCCTAAATCTTATTCCTCAAACTATGGCTCTCATCTAAGTTCTCATCCTTAAGCTCTTGAACATTTGGAACCCAAATTCTGTAGGAATACCTCATTATCCCCTTATCTTTCTCGGTATTAATCTTTTATCTAATTGTTGGCTCTCTGCCTTCATTTATCATTTTTTCTGGCACAATCTGTTCTTTTCCAATAATTTGAACTGTATTGCAATCTCAAACAGCCTTTCGGTACCGGCTCCGGTTACCTTCACTTCTATTTCCATTTTCTCAAAATCTCTTATAAACTCTCCAAAAGACATTATCATCTTGAGTCTCTCCTTTTTACTAAGGGCATCAGCCACCATATTGGCTTTCCCCGAATGATAAAGAATCTCCCAATCATAATTCTTGATTAGCTCTGACCGCCTCCTCTGGCGTATGTTGAGCTCTTTCTACGTAAAAATGTACTAGAGCTCCTATGGTTTGTGTAAATCCCGCACTTCTCTCCATACAAGTAGTGCCTCCAATCTTTAGGGTAAAACTATTGCCACGAACCTAAGCTCATGGGCGGGGATATCAAATTTTATATTCCCTTAATTGTCTTGACACGAACGCGATTATCTTGCTGTGCTGTATAAGAAGCACCCAAATTCCTTATGCGAAGCGTCACTACAAATCACAAATCTCCTTTTTCCATTCGGCAACGCCAACATTGGGGCCATCACCAATCTTTGCTTCAGTTCTTGAAAGCTGTTCTTGCATTTCTCTGTCCATTCAAACTTCTTAGTCTTACGAGTAAGCCGCGTTAAAGGGGGCTACTATCTTTACAAACTTGAACGAACCTCCGGTAGTGATCGACCAATCCTACCTCTGGTAGTCGACCTAACCATGGTCATCAATTCATCAGTGGTCCTTTATTCATTCTTGTCAGGATCCTCCATGGGATCCTCCTCAGCAACTGTCCCTTCTAGGATAACATCCTCAACCGCTACATCCTCAATATGAACATCATCCGATCCCGCGTTAGGACACTCTATCGGATCCATAATCTGATCTCCAATAAGTAATAAAACATCACGCGTTGTTGCTCCTCAACCTCAGGGTTCGGAGTCCCGCTACCATATACGATAACGAACTACGCTTCTATCACGATATTTATAAGGGTTCCCATAAGGGTTTTAACTGTCAGTACTACGTTAGGTAGCCCGACTATGAACTTGGCAAGAGTTCTTATTATCTTAGTGAACTTATTATCTTTACGTCACATCATCTCTGAGGTTTATAACGCTTAGCTCTGATACCATTTCTGTAACACCCCCGAATCCGGGGTCGGGGATCCGGGCTGTCACGAGTTCCATTTCCCTTAATAACACCCAATCTTAATAAATAATCAACTACTCTGTACTGTGACCCCACAATAAACACACACACCACAAGTTATAGTCTCAGAGATGAATATCCAAAAATAATCACAAGTCGCTTTATTCCACAATTATATGCCAATACACCTTAAACAGGTTTCTGAATAAATTTACATTTCTTTGCCATTATTACAATTCATAATATACATAAGTCTGGTACATCAAAAGTTGAAAGCCTAGCCTATTGGTAGCTCCTACCTCAGCTACATCGACATCAACGCCTATAGGAAACTGCGGAACGTTTCCTATCCGCTCACGAATTGGGAGCTTGGTCCTGTTCATCTTGTCTATCTGATGTTGTGTGCTGAAAGAAGAAAGCAAGGGTGAGCAGCAAGCCCACCAAAATAATATGTATAATAATTTACAATATATGAGCCTTCTCATAGTACTCATGAAAGTCTTGGTCAAAAGAAATGAACCAAGTTTGATATCTTAATGCGATGAAGTCGCAAAATATTCAGTATATATACATATATACTTTTCAAAATCTTGGAAGTCCTCTTCCATGCATAATATACACAGAGTTCCAGTTTATAACTGTATAAAAATATTGTTGCAAGGTGATCTCATATATCTAACCTTGTCTCAACGTTTTTCTGAAAATCTTTGTCATGCATAAGATAATCATTTAGTAGATATAAGTTTAAAAGATGAAGTTACAAGATACTCCAATATACTTATATCTTTTCCAAATACTACTTGAGCTACCACCGTTCAAGTTATAATTAGTTTCAAAAGTTCATCACATAGATGAGACTACAAGACCATATTTGAATAGATTAAATCTTTAAAATATCATCAAAATAAAATGAAGTTACGAGATACTTCATTTGATGCAAACATCATTTTGAAAACTTGACCCTGCCAACACTCAACAATCGCCCAACCGTAGCCTTTCTATCGAAGTGCTCTGGGTAGTGTTGCAGAAATATCCAATTGGATGATGAACTCATTACGGGAGTTTACCGCGCCAGGAAGACCACTTACGATGATCAGTTGTAGTAGTGCAACCCCACCATTTTCTACATGTAGAGGAGAACCTGTCGGATTTACTTGTCAACCGAACACTGAACTCCTAATATTCTCCATCATGGCAAGAATACGGCAAGAATACATAGGTATTATCAACTGAACCAACAGATATATATGGCAAGAATACGAAACAGGCATGCATATGTACCATATCACATGCTACAATATATCGCAAGAATTTGCTAATTTAACCATCATGCATCTATCACAAGATAATGCATATACAAGTGTATACATCACAACAACAGTATAACGGATAGAAAACTTGCCTGAGTGCTCCGGGTTAGACTTAAGCTTAGAGTGGGTCCGATAACCTTTCTTGGAGGGTGGAAAGTTACTAGGAAGCCTTATGGAGCCTCCTACAATCTTGATCATGCTAATTTGGATGGGACTTGTGAACAAGAGTTGTAGGCCATCTCAATACCTTTCCAACAAGCTATAGAACACAAAATTTGAGTGAGTATTGAAGGAGATATGGCGGTTTAAAGTTGCTGGGTTTGTTTTGGCCGAGAGCTTTTGCTCTTCGAAGCAAAAGTCAACTTCTAATTTTTGTGTTTTATGATATTTTCTTGGTTGCTTCTCCTTTTTGCCTTGGAAAATGTTTTAGCTTTTTACCATGGTAAATTTTACATGGCTCAAAATCAACCAACAAAACAAAACCCCTTGTCATGCTTATGTCATCTTGCTTGTGTCATCTATTTGCCACATATCTTTGTCTTGTGGTTTGATGATGTCATAATACCTTGGATTCTTGTACAAGCTTATCTCTTGGTTGCGTATTTGTTTTACGGTTCGCTTAACTTTCGTTCTCGATACCCATTTGAGGGATCATATCCGGGATCTCATTATTTGAGCTTCCCTAAATCTTTCCTAATATTTTATAATCCTTTAATGATCCTCATTTATAATCCTTGAATTAAAATCCTTTCAATCATGTTACCTTATACTCAATTCTGTCGGTATCTGGTAGATTTTCGGGAAAAATCAAAGTATTCGGAATTGGATTCTGACGATCTTTACACACACTTATATACCATATAGAGTACTAATAAAATCTCAGAATATCCATAACAGAACCCCTACATAGTGTGGCATGAAAAGTTTTCTCATTCTGCAAAAACACTATTCATAAGGGTTTCAAAAATTTCCAAAAATTGGGGTTATTACATACTCTTTTTCCTTGACTAGGGTTTTTCCCACAGGGTTTTTCCTAGTAAGGGTTTAATGAGGCATGTAGTTGTAAGAGTCATCCAATGGGGAGTGTTATGATATTATTGTATGACTCTTAACTTTCTAGATGTCCTTTGACCTTTGACCTTTACCCCATTAATTGATACAAACTCTTGGCTTTTCACTTCTCAAGTAACCTATATTTTAGAAGCCTATAAAAGGCTTGCATGTACATTATCTTGTGATATGAATATACATGAAATCTTAAATTCTTTCTTACTCTCTCTACTTTTATATTATATAACATACTTGACATTCTTTTCTCCAAAATTAAAAGAGTACACATGTCATCATTTCTTTTTATTATTCTTCAAAATTATTAATTACGTTGCATTAAATATTTTATCATCTTTTTTACCACTAATTCTTTCTCTTCTACCCAATCCTTCCTCCATTTCTATTTTCACTAATTTCTCCATTAGTTCTTCCTCTCCATTTCTCTAAATTAAATAATTTTCTCTTCTCAAAACATATTAATTTTCTTAATTAAATATTTAAATTACTCATCAATTAAATACATTAATTTTCTTAAAAATTCTATTTCTTTTCCCCTGATTTTCTTACTTTTGTTTTCTCCTCTATCAATACTTATTTAATTTCATAATTTCTTATATTTCATCAATAATATTTATCAAGATACTTAATTTATTTAAAATTTATATTGTCAAAATATAATTATTATAATTTTTGATAGGTTTGCATACTATTTATTTATATATTATAATTATTATATATTTAGAATTTTTATTAAATTTATTTAAAAAAGCTTAAATATGTCAATAATTTTATTAAATTAATTAAATCAACTTAAAATATATTATTTCATGCACCTGATTTTATATTAATAAGTTTTTTATGTTAATTTAAATGAAATAAATATAAAATAGCCGGGAAATTGTCCGGTCATGATCATAAATACAAAACTGCTGGGAAAAACTTGATAATAATTCAAAAATAATATATGATGCGTGTCCAAGATCAACATGAAGGAAAATATTTGGTGTATAGAATGTTGTATAAAATTTTGTATATAATGATATGTGGTGTGTTTTAATTGGAATGGGCCCCTATATTTACATCAGCAAAATTAATTAAAACACCACACATCAATTACCATGTTATTATGTACAATTTTTTTGTACAAAATTCTGTATCAGTCCCTCTCCTCATACATACAAAAAATCAACAAAACAAGGTGACGCATATTAGTACAAAAAAATTCTAAATTAATTCTAGCACAAGAAGCTTTTTTGAGAATAAACTTGTATGAGCCATCTCATTTGGGAAAATAAACGGACACCATAGCTGTTGGAATTATGTTTTTATTAATCTAAACTTTTGTTGGAAATAAATTAATTAGGTAGTAGCTTGTTTGAATAATTCTCAATGTAGTGGAGATAAATCAGGAAGTAGTGTACGTTGTGGAGTAGTAGTATGATGCAGTTTTTCTAGTTCCTAGTTTTTAGCACTATGGTGTACTGTGTTTTTCTACTTTAAGTCTGTAACACAAAACATTGGATTTGAATAAGAAAGTACAAGTTCTCCTCCAAATAGTAGCTTCATTTTATTTTGCAGATTTTGTTCAACTCGCTACATTGTGGTATCAGAGCTTGGTTATAGTAGGTACGTGCATGCCTAAAATACAACCCAGACACACGAGTGCACAGATGGAAATGTCAAAAATGAAGGAAGGTCTTCTTGGTTTAAGCTACCCACTGCTTACTAAGAACAACTACACAGTATGGTCCTTGAAGATGGAAGTCTTCATGAAAGCGCAAGGAGTTTGGGATGCGATTGATCCAAAGGATCCTAAGAAAATCGCAGACGAGAAGACGATACAGGTAGCCCTTGCAGCAATTTATCAAGGCGTATCAGAAGACATTTTGTTGACCATTTGTGATGCCCTTAATCTCGGGGTTAGGAAATGAGAACCCACACACCGCTAAACTAACATCAATTATAACATCAACCCTAATTAAATAATAACAGGATCTAAACAGGATTAAGTTTGAGACAAGATTACAACTACCAACCAGCAAATATAATTTACAACCCAAAATATTTATAAATTCAAATACAATCGATTCTGACATGGAACCGACAGATAACCCATCGTATCTTTTACAGTCCTTCCAACTAAAACGCTTGCTTACACATCCTGTAACTACCTGCTCTGGCATCTGGAAGCCTACGACATGGTAGGGGCCACCAGGTACGCTTTTACGAGCAGTGCGCCTAAGTATGTCCATCGTCTTGCTTAACTGCCATGGTTAAATCAAAGAAAAATATATAAGCACAAAAGCTCAACAAGTAACTATATGACAGTTCTATAATGCAACAATAACAATATCAAAATAAACTCTTGAGGCATTCTACTTTATATCTCTAGGTGGAAGATTTCTATCTTTGGCTATGCAATGGTAATGAGGAACGATTTGGGCTTTCAAGGATCAAGGCTCAAGATAGGGTGAAAGCCGACATTCATCACATATCAATAGTAGGATTTCAATGAGTCTCTCAATTGACAGGAAAGTATCTAATCAAACTACGGAAATTAATTTCAATATCAACATCAATATCAATGATACGAATCAGGGTTCTCAAATTCTAGAATTTTAAATGATGTCACAATTCAACTCATTTCAATTCATTTTCTTTCGAAGGAAGTAAATGCTAAATGAATGTAATCATTTACTCTTTTATAAAATGATAGGGAACCCTTGATTGGAATACTTATCTTTTATATATAATACAGGTGATCAACCCATACCAACCTCCATCTGGTCGTTATGGTACCTATGATATTATTTCAGCCTTAAATTGGACTAGCCCCGCTAGCCTCTTACATGGCTGTACTAGTCCAACTAGCCTCTTACGTCTCAATCCAATCTATCAGGAATTCTTTTGGAAAACCTTTGTGTTGGAAGAAGGAAAAATTGACTAAGTTCATTTTATCATTACCAAGAATGTGAAATCATTCGGACCTTTTCAAGTCGAAAATCAATTTTTAGTTCAATTCAAGATTCGAAGGAAGTGAGCTAATCGAAGGTAAACAAGGATCAATACCAAAGATCTTGATCAAATTATAAACAAGGTATTCTAGTTCGGAAATCAAAATAGTTCCAACGAGCAATACATGACAAGGTATACGGGTTATTGAAGAATTCAGGTTAATAGAACATTACGTAAGGAGGCTTACAAAGGTTCTATTAAGGTCACGAGATCGTAAGATAGAAAAGTAAAAGTGTAAAGGATTAAGGTTACAGGGTAACTATAATGGATTAAACATGGTTTGATAACATATTGTAACAAGGAACAATAACAAGGTTTCTCGAGAATAAACAACAGGTTTATCATGAACATTATAAGGGAATCACTACTTTATAATGGCATCAATAATTTTCCTCTCGATAATCAAATCAAAGAGAAGGCAGAGTTACTTGCCTTAATTCGCTTTCCTGCCTAACTGGTATGGAGCCACTGCCACCTAAGATAGCTTTTCCATTCCCAGCCTGAATGCCTCCGCTATCAAAATCTACAATCCAAATAGATATCCCTAATTAACAACTTATTTGATACTCGACATTTAGCAGAACGTCTAACAACCACACCTTATCGCGATAACACTTAAAACATAAACTCGACCATATTCACATAGCACGTAATATGATACACTCATATATTCCCAACTTCACAAGTAACACATATTGCGACACAATCATAAGACATAGCATGCAATACCTTTATACTTAAAACTCTATACTTGAGTTATAATAACAATTTGTATAACCCTATATCAAAACGACTTATTCTACCCTTCTTAATCCATAAAATTTGAACCAAAACTATACAATACACTCAATAATTCCTACTAACTTAACATGCATCTATATATCTTTACATGCATAATTATAAATTAACATCCAAGCCTCGTTATAACTTGGATTCAATGAACGACTTCATGACACTTATTTATCACCAAAACCCAGAGTCAAACAAGTCACTTTGATCAATTTCTTTCTTAAAACCAATGCACCATTCGGCCATAATCAAATAAAACAACATGCACAGACAATTTCACCAATTAAACTTAGTTTAAATCAACTTTAGCAAGAACAACCCTTAAAATCAATTACTTTTGACTAAAAACCGAATCAAATTCGAACTTAAACAAAACCATCACATGCATACATCAAATTGAGTCTCTAAACCACAAATCAATCTAATTATAATCATTCAACAATTTCTAAGAAAAATTATCAACAAGTCATTTTCATCAACAAAATCAACTTAATCTTTTTAAAAAATCAAGAACCCATTCGGGGTTTAAAAGAAACATCACATGCAAGACTCAAAGTAACTTCATTTGAATCGGTAGAACTCAGGCACGCATCATAGCTCACTACCGGTTCACCGGAGTTCATCACCGGTGGCTTCACGGTGGTGCCCTCATTCGAAGGTGTCCAACCACGAAACCTTCGATTATCAATCAATTACTCAAAATAACTAACATGCAATAACTCAAATATCATCTATTTAAAAGGAATCAAGCTAAAAATTGAAGTGAAGCCAAGAACTGAGAGGTTCTCGGTGAACCCAAACACACCGAACACACACAACAGACACCCACCCACATGCAAGTATGTTCATAAATCTTTAGAGTACGAGTTTTAATGGAGGTTGTGGAAGAAACAAGAGAGAGAGATTATATCGAGAGAGAGAAGAGAAAAGCCGAGAGAGATGAGAAAAATGAGAGAAAAGAGAGAGGGCCGGGGTGAGGAAAAAGAAAAAGAAGATGGGAGGGGTGTATATATATATACACTCAGAGGTATTTCGGTAATTAACATAAATCCACTTTCCTTTATTTTTTTCCATTTACAAAATATCTATAATGAAATAATGACCCACATTTTACATTCACATAATTAAACTTTTGATTTTTATCCACTAGAATACAAAATTAGCTTTCCACTAGTATTTTTAAATAAATTTTTGAACTAATAAATAATTTGTTATGGATTTTACAAATAAGTCCAAATAATAGGATTTAAACTTCATAAAATTAGTTTAAAATGCCAAACTACTCACATAAATCCAACTAATATTTTTAGAAAGTCTCTTGATATATTTTGAAGACAATGAAGCAAATTTTATACCTTAATCACATTCCTTTGATTTTATAAAAATGCTTAAAGATCACTAAATCCTTTATAAATCCTTTTATAAATATTTAAAATTCCAGAAAAATCTCAGATTCGAATATGTACATAGTTCATATCATACAGACATATTCAGATCTTCAAATAATATCTCACATACACATTTCCAAATATTTTAATCCCTTTATAATACGGGTCCCGTTCGACTTGACGGCCTGACGACACAGCTTAACCCCTTAGCTGGCTCATCAAACTGGAACGTGTTACTTTACGTTCCCAGTTACTAATATAAAATAACGACAATTAACCAACAAAATAAATTAGCCCTTTATTTATTCACATAATCCACAATTATAACACAAATTATACTTTATTCACTTAATCACGTCGCGAAAATCCCAGTCGCTACAATCTACCCACTTAAAAGGATTTTGTCCTCAGAATCTAGTCTAAACAAATAAATGGGGATATTTCTCTTGCATTTCACTTTCTAATCCCAAGTCGATTCCTCGATCTTAGGATTTCTCCACAATACTCTAACTAAAGGCACCACTTTATTTCTAAGTGCTTTCTCTTTTCGATCTAAGATTTGCACTGGTTGTTCCACATAAGACAAATCTTGTTGAATTTCTATTGGTTCCAATTCGATCACATGACTGGCATCAACATTATATTTCTTCAGAAGAGAAACGTGAAACATGTTATGAAAATATTGCATCTGCGGAGGTAACGCTAACTCATATGCCACTTTTCCGACTTGTCTTAGCACTTCGAAAGAACCAATAAACCTAGGACTCAACTTTTCTTTCTTTCCGAATCTAGATAAACCTTTCCATGAAGATATCTTCAATAATACTTTATCTCCGGACTCGAATTGCATATCCTTCCGGTTCTGATCTGTGTATTTCTTTTATCGATCTTGAGCAACAATTAACCTTTTGTGAATCACTTCCATTTTCTCTTTCATTTGCTGAACTAGCTCTGGGCCAATTAGTTTGCGCTCGCCAACCTCATCCCAATGCGTAGGGGATCTACACTTTACATATAACACTTCGTATGGTGGTATGCCGATCTTTGCGTGATAACTATTGTTGTAAGAGAATTCAATCAACGGAAAATGGTCATCCCAATTTCCTTTGAAATCCAATGCACAAGTTCGCAACATATCCTCGATTATCTTAATAGTCCTTTCACTTTGTCCATCAGTTTGCGGATGATACACCATACTCATTTTTAACTTAGTTCCAAAATGATCATGAAATTGTCGCCAAAATCTTGAGTTAAATCTCGGATCTCTATCGGAAACGATAGACACTGGAACTCTATGACGCATCACGATCTCATCTATATACATCTTAACTAACTTTTCTAGTGAGAATCTTTCGTTGATAGGCAAGAAATGCGCTGACTTTGTCAATCGATCAATTATTATCCAAATCGCATCATGATTAGACCTAGTCTTTGGTAATCCTACCACGAAATCCATCGTGAGATGCTCCAATTTCTATTCAGGTATGTCTAGTGGTTGAAGCAATCCACTCCGTCACTAATATTCCGCTTTTACTCTTTGACACGTATATCATTTACTTATCTATTCTGCAATTTCCTTTTTCATATTTGGCCACCAATAACTTTCTCTTAAGTCCTTGTACATTTTCATACTTTTAGGGTAAATCGAAAACCTTGAATTGTGTGCTTCGTGAAAAATCTCATGCTTCAATTCCGTAACATTAGGAATCCAGATACACGAGCAAACTCGGTATATTCCTTTATCATCCTTTTGAGCTCTAATTTCTTCTCCAGATAACTTATCCTTCACGTGGTTCATCATTTGCTCTTGACAATATCAGATCATTTATAAAATTTCCGGCTGAAATGTCATTGCATACATTACCTCATTTCCCATTTCTGGAATCTGCACTTCTATTTCCAACTTCTCAAAATCCTTTATTAATTCCTCAGATGAAGTTAACACATTCAATCTTTCTTTACGGCTTAGCACATATGCTACAACGTTTGCCTTTACGGGATGATAACTTATTGTACAATCGTAATCCTTAATCAATTCCAACCATCTCCTTTGTCTCATGTTCAATTCCTTCTGTGTAAAATTGTACTTTAAGCTCTTGTGATCCATATAGATTTCACACTTTTCTCCGTATAAGTAATGTCTCCAAATTTTAAGAGCAAATATAATTGTAGCTAATTCCAAATCATGCGTAGGATACTTCTGTTCATGCGGCTTTAATTGCCTTGACGCGTATGCTATTACTATCTCGTGTTGCATTAACACACATCCCAATCCTTTATACGAAGCATCGCTATAGATCACGAATTTTCCTTTCTCGTCGGGTAAAACTAGTACCGGGGCGGTTACCAACCTTTTCTTTAACTCTTGAAAGCTTTCTTCGCACTTATCCGTTCACACGAACTTCTCGTTCTTCCTTGTTAACTTTATTAATGGAACAACAATCTTAGAAAAGTCATGTATGAATCTTCTGTAATATCCCGCTAATTCGAGAAATCTTCTGACTTCGGTAGGAGTCTTGGGCCTATCCCAATTCATTACAGCTTCTATCTTCGCAGTATCTACTTTGATACCTTTCACTATTGACTACATGTCCAAGAAATTGAACCTCTTTTAACCAAAATTCACACTTGGAAAACTTCACGTATAACTTCTCCTTCCTCAAAATTTTCAAAGAAATCCTCAAGTGTTCCATATGCTCTTCCTCAGTCTTGGAGTATATCAAAATATCATCGATAAATACTATCACGAACTTATCCAAATATTGCTTGAACACCATATTCATAAGATCCATAAATGCTGCTGGTGCATTCGTCAATCCAAACGCCATTACCAAGAACTCATAATGTCCATATCTTGTTCGAAACACCGTCTTGGGTACATCTTCCACTTTAATCTTTAGCTGATGGTACCCAAATCTTAATCGATCTTCGAGAAACAAGTAGCTCCTTTTAACTGATCAAATAAATCATCGATTCACGGTAGAGGGTACTTATTCTTAATCGGCAACTTATTCAATTCACGATGATCGATACACAGCCTCATGCTTCCATCTTTTTTCTTCACAAATAGCACTGGTGCACCCCACATGGATACACTCGGGCGAATAACTCCTTTGTCCAATAATTCCTGTAATTATGTCGCTAATTCCTTCATCTCAACAGGCTCCATTTGATAGGGACCTTTCGAAACTAGTTCCGTTCCAGGAGCCAAATCAATCATCAACTCGATCTCTCGATCTGGAGGTAGTCTAGGTAATTCATCTGGAAACACATTGGGAAAATCTTTAACTACTAGAATATCCTCAATTCTTAAAGATTCCGCTTATATATCCTTTACATGATCCAAATACGCTTCGCATCCCTGTCGTAACAATCTCTTCATTTGGATAGCCGTTAAAAACTTCCTTTCTTGCTTCTTCCCTCTAAAAATATCACTTCAACTCCATCTTTAGTTCTTAATTTCGCTTTTTTGCTTTTACATTCGATTTGAACATCATGGTTTGACAACCAATCAATTCCTAATATAACGTCGAATTCTCCTAACTTAAAAGTGATTAAGTCCGCAGAAAAATGCCGACCTTCTATAACCATATCGCAATTGGGACAAATCCTATTGGCAGTAACTCTTTCTTGATTTGCTAATTTTATAATCAAATTAGGTTCAAGAGGGTACAGAATACACTTTAATCTATCAATAACACTTTCAGCAATAAAAGATCTAGTTGCTCCAGAATCCATTAATACTTTGACTTCTACTGAGTTTATAACAAGCGTACTTGCCACCATATCCGTGTTCTGTGCGACATCTTTCATTGTCATGTTGAAGGTTCTAGCCTTTGGTTGGGCTGCTGGTGCTTATAAAGGCGATGGTCCAGCAATTCTAAGCACATTTGCCTTCTGAACAGGCTCTTTGCAGTTCCTAGCCATATGGCCTACCTTTCCATACTTGAAACAAGTCAATTTCGGCTTCCATACTCCACTTAGGAACTCTGTCGAATAATGTCCTTTCTGATTACACTTAAAACATATCACATTCAACTTATTACACTTCCCCGGGTGCCTCTTTCCACAAACCTTACACTCCACAATATGAGGTTTATTGTCTTTCACTGTTTGTCCATCTTTCTGGAACCTATTCTTCTGAATATCATTCCCATGCTTAAATCTCTGAAACTTCTGATTCTGACTACCAACATTCTTCACAAACTTCCCTCTAAACTTCGAACTTCCCTGATCTTGTGTAGAGTCCTCAAACTTCCTCTTCTTACCTTCGTTCTCTCTCTTTTTGTAGCTTCCCGCTCACCTTCCACTATCATGGCCTTTTGCACAAGTGTCGCATAGTTCTTAATTTCCAAAAGAGCCACTTGACTCCGAATCCACGACCTAAGTCCTTGTTGGAACCTTTTGGCCTACTTTGCTTCAGTATTAACATACTCAGGCACACATCTGAAGGGTTTTTAGCACATAAATGCAATGAAAACGTAAATTTAAATCTTAAAAAAAAACCGAAACCCTCCGCAGGATCCATGCGAAAAATAATATTTAATTCGTAGTTCAGTATGTTTACCTTAAGAAGCTTTACGTTAATGGAAATATGGAGGTCTTTAATAGCGATCCAAGAACGATGAACGAAAATCCCTAGCAGCTGCTCCTCAAGTGTGAAGCACTCCACCGGTATCCACCAAGAGTACAATGTGATGGAGGAGGAAGAGGTTGAGAGAATTAGTTGCCTCCCTCTTGTTCTACTTTAGAATTAGGGTTAATTATTTTGGTTTGAGGCAAATAGGGTTTATAATAGTATATTTATAGGCAAAATTTTCAGCTGAAAATTTTCCATAAAATATTATTATTATTAACCCTTTAATTGATTATTCTTATTAACCAATTAACTAATAATTAAAAAACCTTTTAATCATTAATCCCTTTTCTAAACACTTTAGAAAAATAATTCTCTCACCTGATTTAATTTCTAACATAAAATTCTTAATTAATAATATTAAGAATTAATTAAATCTCATTTAATCAATTATTAAATCTTCTAATTAATTATTTATTTCACAAATAAATAATTACCAGCCATTATTAATTAATTCCTCCACCATTAAATCATTTTCTTTTATGGTGTGACCCTGTAGGTTCAATATTAAGCCTGTAGTAGAAATAAATAATAATAAAACTATTTTATCATTATTTATATAAATTCTCTAATTCATTAAATATGATTAATTTATAAATTAATCATATTTATTCTACATCGTGAGGGATACTTCTCAGCATATCGCGACTATCCGGATAATTCGAATTCACTGCTTAGAATACCAAGAACCTATTCAGTGAGTAGTTACCGTACAATCAATTCCTTCTACCCTGCAATGTCACGATTAAATACAAGGCATGGAACTTGTGTCAAGCCTATCTTATTTAATCACTTGCTTTCCCATTCACTATGCTTAGTTCTATTTAATGTAAATTAGAAACTCCTTTCTAATTTCATTCACTCTGGCCAGAGATTCCTGAACTAGCATAAGTGGATCAGCATTGAACATTCTCTTCCTTCACTGGAAGGGGTAGATCCTTTATTGATCATACACTATCTTCGTGTACAGATTCCTATACCCAGTAGAGCCCTTATAATTGTCCCTGGAGACTAAGAACTAAACCAAAGCATAGTTCAGTGTACACAAGATGACTATGATGACCTCAAGTCTAAGGATACTTGTACAACTATCACTATGTGAACAACTGCTGACACGTGAGTGAACTCTATCAGTTGTTCAGCTGTGCGAGTCATATTCAGTGAACTTATTCTATAATAAGCACCTACATACTAGCTATAGTGTCACCACACAAATGTCTATGAGAACAGACATCCTTCATAATGAAGCAAGCATAGTATGTACCGCTCTTTCGGATTACTAATTACCAGTTAGTAATCCTACGACCAGGAAATATTTAAGTTTAGAGTTATCATCTTTTAGCTCTCATTATTATGATTTCATCATAATCCATAAAAAGATTTACTCTAAACTATGGTATATCTTATTTAAACACTTAAATAGATAAAGCCTGCAATAAAACCAAAACAAGTCTTTTATTAATATCAATGAAATCAAAACAGATTACATAAAAGTTATTCCTAACTCATCATACATGATTGGACTTAGGACACATCTCTTTTAATCTCCCACTTGTACTAAAGCCAATCACTCTGGTATCTAATACCCATCTTGTCTTTATGATGATCAAAGTGACTTTGAGAAAGTGGCTTTGTGAGTGGGTCTGCTACGTTGTTATGTGTGTCAACTCACTTGACGTCTCCTCTTTCAATACAATACAAGAAATGTTACCGCGCTCCCACTAACCGTTTTGTAGACACATGGTTCATCTATGTTTTTTGATAAAACCAAACTCTTTGATTGTCTCATCAAAACGGATGTTTCATCTACGAGAAGCTTGCTTTAAACCATATATGGTTCGCAGCAGCTTACACACTAGGTGTTCATTTCCCTTGGAAAGAAAACCCTCTGGCTGTGTCATATACACTTCCTCTTCAAGTTTCCCATTAAGGAAGGCCTTTTTCACGTCCATTTGCTAGATCTAATAGTCGTAGTAAGCAGCAATCGCAAGCAAAATCCGAATTGATTTTAACAGGGCTACAGGAAAAAAAGTTTCATCAAAGTCAATCCCTTGCCTTTATCTGAATCCTTTTGCCACAAGCCTGGCCTTATAGGTCTCCACCTGCCCATCTGCTCCAATCTTTCTTTTGTATACCCACTTGCACCCAATAGGCTTAACACCTTCAGGCCCCTCAACCAGAGTCCATACTTGGTTGGTATACATAGATTCCATTTCGGATTTCATGGCACTATGCCATTTCTCTGAGTCAACACTACTCATAGCCTCATTATAGGTCACAGGGTCGTCATCATCAATGATTGACAACTCATTGTCATTCTCAATGACAAGGCCATAATACCTCTCAGGTTGGCGAGACACTCTCCCTGACCTACGAATGGGCTATACCACAGAAGGTTGTTCAGTCTGAATAGGTGTTTCCTCTTGATCCGTAGTAGTTTGTGCTTCTTGAACTTCATCAAGTTCAATTTTGCTCCCACTGTTTCCTTCAAGGATAAACTGCTTTTCCAAGAAGGTAGCATGTCTGGAGACAAACACCCGATGATCGGTGTAAAAGTAATACCCTAAAGTCTCTTTAGGATATCCCACAAAATTACATTTTACAGATCGAGATTCCAGCTTATCTGGGTCAACTTTCTTGACATAGGCTGGACATCCCCAAATCTTAACGTGTTTAAGACTCAGTTTCCTTTCTTTCCATATCTCATATGGAGTTTGAGGAACAGATTTGGAAGGCACCTTATTCAGTAAATATGCTGAGGTTTCCAATATATAACCCCACAAGAATACTGGAAGATTCGTATAGCTCATCATGGACCGAACCATGTCTAACAAAGTTTAATTTCTCCTTTCAGATACCCCATTCAACTGTGGAGTATATGAAAGAGTCCACTGGGAGACTATACCATTTAGCTAGAAACTCTCCATTAAAGTATTCACCACCTCGATCTGATCGAAGAGTTATAATACTATGTTTGGTTTATTTCTCCACTAACTTAAAAGATTTTTCCATTTCTCTTAACCACGGGTCTGGTAAACCTACAAACTCTGGCAGATGTACGGACTGAAAATGTTTGAAGTTTTTGACTTTAGGGGCTACAGGTTGTTGCAAAAGTTGAGCAAGTCGGTTCATCATAGGTGTATCTTGGTTTAGTTCTTGGTCTTGAGTTTGAGTTTCTTCTTCTTGGTGATTTGGTGAGTTGACCATTTCTTACAAACCTGATTAAGCAATTATTTAGCAATACACTAACATGGCATTAATATATAACAATAGTGATTTTAGAAATAACTTTTACGGGTTTTAAACTTTACCCAATTTTACGCATACAATCCTATTACTATACAATTCTCTCATCAGTTATGTGTTCTCATATGGTACATGGTATGATTTACAAGGTATTAAATACGGTTAATTAGAAACATGGTATGTAAAACAGTTTATAATGATTTTCGGGGTCCAAAATATAAAACAAGATGAAAGATTTATATAAGGATTCAACAGTGCATAAATAGAGAAGTTCAAATACAATAAGTTCTGGAATAAGGTACAATAATATAGCAGAGTTAAACAGAGGAAAAATTGGAAAATATCCCATATCTACCCCCAACTTCTATCTAGCCTCTACTGGCTCCAACTAACAGTACGGTAAACAGAATACAATCATAAAATGGGACTTGGCATCTGACCAAGTATCCTAAGCCTACCGGTATTGAAAAAGAAAAAAATAAAAACAATAACATTAACTATGGGCTCCACCAAATGTCCCACCTGATCATCACCATTTAACCATCCAAGATCTCACTCAACACAGTCAACATACAATGAATGATCTTATGCACCCTCCGGGCCTCGACATCTGCATCACTAGTAGACGGTCCCTCGTCCAATCTCCTCCGGGAAACCTGCTCCACCATCTGAATACGAACTCTCCACTCATCCTCCACCATTGAAGTCCTCTGCCTAGACTCTCGAGCTAGCCTAAAAACCAAAGCTCCCAACTCAGGAATGCAGAGTAAACAAAG
This sequence comes from Apium graveolens, assembly GCF_009905375.1. NCBI lineage: Eukaryota > Viridiplantae > Streptophyta > Magnoliopsida > Apiales > Apiaceae > Apium > Apium graveolens. The sequence goes on from NC_133647.1 coordinate 39,411,053, forward strand.
TCTCGATCCTGGGCTAACTTGCCATCAACACGAACATGCACAAGCTTAGGCATGCAGATTCTGGCTCAGGGGCTGGGGTCTCTGGCTCTGAGCTCAAGGGAGATACCTGCATAGGGGTCTCACTACTCTCTGATGGATTTTCCTCCTGATCTGAACTAACATACACAAGCTCCTCTGGTGAGGGTGGAATAGAGTCCACTGGGGTACCGGTCAAACTAATCTCTGAGTCTGAATCACTACCACTACAAGGGTCCTGAGATAAAACACAAAACAATAACCAAAAATAGCGTTAGGGTTAAATAAGACTTCCAACTGACTCACACCCTAGATCTAGTTGCTACCTTAACCTATTCACTTTGCTTAGACTATACCTAATAGTCTAACTCAAATCTATATGAGTCGAACACTCTCGCGATATAGATATATATACCCTAAAATACCCTTTTTTCCTAACTTGTCTCAGGGACTAGATCCTGTAGCTTTGATACCAACTTGTGACGCCCTCAATCTCGGGGTTAGGAAATAATGACCCACGGACCGCTAAACTAACATCAATTATAACATAAACCCCGAATAAATAATAACAGGGTCTAAACAGGATTAAGTTTGAGACAAGATTACAACTACCAACTAGAAAATATAATTAACAACCCAAAATATTTATAAATTCAAATACAATTGATTTCGACATGGAACCGACAAATAACCCATTATATCTTTTACAGTCCTTCTAACTAAAATGCTTGCTCACACATCCTGTAACTACCTGCTCTGATATCTGGAAGCCTACGACACGGTAGGGGCCACCAGGTACGCTCTTACGAGCAGTGTGCCTAAGTCCGGCCATCGTCTTTCTTAATTGCCATGGTTAGAACAAAGCAAATTATATGAGCACAAAAGCTCAACAAGTAATTATATGGCAGTTCTATAATGCCACAATAACAATATCAAAATAAACTCTTGAGGCATTCTACTTTATATCTCTAGGTGGCAGATTTCTATCTTTGGCTATGCAAAGGTAATGAGGAAAGATTTGGGCTTTCAAGGATCAAGGCTCAATATATGGTGAAAGCCGACTTTCATCACAAATCAATAGTAGGATTTCAATAAGTCTCTCAATTGACAGGAAAATATCTAATCAAACTACGGAAATTAATTTCAATATCAACATCAATAATCTCTTACGTCTCTTAAATTGGACTGGCCCCGCTAGCCTCTTACATGACTGGACTAGTCACAATAATCTCTTACGTCTCAATCCAATCCATCAGGAATTCATTTGGAAAACCTTTGTTTTTGAAGAAGGAAAAATTGACTAAGTTCATTTTATCATTACCAAGAATGTGAAATCATTCGGACATTTTCAAGTCGAAAATCATTCTTAAGTTCAATTCAAAATTCGAATGATGCGAGCGAATCGAAGGTAAACAAGGATCAATACCAAAGATCTTGATCAAATGATAAATGGGGTATTCTAGTTCGAAAATCAAAATAGTTCCAACGAGCAATATATGACAAGGTATACGGGTTGTTGAAGAATTTAGGTTAATAGAACATTACATAAGGAGGCTTATAAAGGTTCTATTAAGGTCACGAGATCGTAAGATAGCAAAGTAAAAGTGTAAAACATTAAGGGTCAGGATCAAACAGGGTTACTATAATAGATCAAACATGGTTTGATAACAAATTGTAACAAGGAACAATAACAAGGATTCTCAAGAATAAACAACAGGTTTATGATGAACATTATAAGGGAATCACTACTTTATCATGGCATCAATAATTTTCCTCTCTATAATCAAATCAAAGAGAAGGCAGAGTTACTTGTCTTAATTCGCTTTCCAGCTTAACTGGTATGGAGCTACTGCCACCTAAGATAGCTTTTCCTTTCCTAGCCTGAATGCCTCCGCTATCCAAATCTACAATCCAAACAGAAATCCCTAATTAGCAACTTATTCAATACTCGACGTTTAGTAGAGCGTCTAACAACTACCCCTTATCGCGATAACACTTAAAACATAAACTCAACCATATTCATATAGCATATAATACGATACACTCACATATTCCCAACTTCACAAGTAATCATTGAATCACATAATACGACACTACCATAACATATAACATGTAATACCTTTATACCCAAAACTCTATACTTGAGTTATAATAACAATTTGTATAACCCTATATCAAAATGACTTATTCTTCCCTTCTTAATCCATAAAATTCGAACCAAAACTATATAATATACTCAATAATTCCTACTAACTTAACATGCATCCGTATATCTTTCCATGCATAATTCTAAATTAACATCCAAGCCTCGTTATAACTTAGATTCAATGAACGACTTCATAACACTTATTTATCACCAGAAACCTGAGTTAAAAAAGTCACTTTGATCAATTTCTTTCTTAAAACCAATGCACCATTCAACCCTAATCAAATAAAACACCATGCACAGACAATTTCACCAATTAAACTTAGTTTAAATCAACTTTAGCAAGAACAACCTTTAAAATCACTTTCTTTTGACTAAAATCCGAACCAAATTCAAACTTAAACAAAACCATCACATGCATACATCAAATTGAGTCTCTAAACCACAAATCAATATAATTATAATCGTCCAACAATTTCTAAGAACAATTATCAACAAGTCATTTTCATCAACAAAATCAACTTAATATTTTCAAAAAATCAAGAACCCATTCGGGGTTTAAAAGAAGCATCACATGCAAGACTCAAAGTAACTTCTTTTGAATATGTAGCGCTCAGGCACGCTTCATAGCTCACCATCGGTTGATCGGAGTTCATCACCGGTGGCGGTGACTTTATAGTGGTGCCCTCATTTGAGGGTGTCCAACCACGAAACCTACGATTATCCATCAATTACTCAAAATAACTAACATGCATAACTCAAATATCATTTATTTGCAAGGAATCAAGCTCAAAAACGAAGTGAAGCCAAGAACCGAGAGGTTTTCGGTGAACCCAAACACACCGAACATACACACACACACATACACCCACATGTAAGTATGTTCATGCATCTTTAGAGTACAAGGAACTCAAATCTTAGTATAAGATTGAGTTTTAATGGAGGTTATGGAAGAAATAAGAGAGAGAGAGAGATTATACCAAGAGAGAGAAGAGAAAAGCCGAGAGAGATGAGAGAAATGAGAGAAAAGAGACAGGGCCAGGGTGAGGAAGAAGAAAACGGAGAGGGGAGAGGTGTATATATATACACACTCAGGGGAATTTCGGTAATTAACACAAATCCACTTTCCTTTATTCTATCTATTTTTCCATTTAAAAAATATCTATAATGAAATAATGACCCACATTTTACATTCACATAATTAAAATTTTAATTTTTATCAACTAGAATACAAAATTAGCTTTCCACTAGTATTTTTAAATAATTTTTTGAACAAATAAATAATTTGTTATGGATTTTACAAATAATTCCAAATAATAGGATTTAAACTTCATAAAATCAGTTTAAAATGCCAAACTACTCACATAAATCCAACTAATATTTTTAGAAAGTCTCTTGATATATTTTGAAGAGAATGAAGTAAATTTCATACCTTAATCACATTCCTTTGATTTTATAAAAATGTTTAAAGATCACTAAATTCTTTATAAATCCTTTTATAAATACTTAAAATTCTAGAAAAATCTCAGATTCGACACATAGTACATATCAGACAGACATATTCAGATCATCAAATAATATCTCGCATACACATTTACAAACATTTTAATACCTTTATAACACAGGTCCCGTTCGACTTGACGGTCCAACGACACAGCTTAACCCCTCAGCTAACTCATCAAATTGGAACGAGTTACTATGGCGCCCCAAAACCCGGGGTCAGGAGTCTCGGAAGCCACGCTATCTAAACTTACACAACTCACAATATGATATGTAAATACTCACGCTTCACGACCCCACACTTAACACACACACACTACAAGTTATTGTCTTGGAAATGAACCATCATTACTAGAGAAATTTTATTACAACCCAAATATAATTAGTCTTACAGGGGGTGACCTTTAAGTATAGTTAATCCGCCGGCCGAATATACGTTTCTTATTTCTTATCTTACATAAACCATACTTATAAATAAGCCGAACTATAAACAACTGAAAACTAATCCAGCTTATTCCGACTACCTGAGGTACTACACCACAATCTACGGAACAACTGGCCATTTCCTACCCGTTTCCTGGCTGTGGTTCTCATGGCAGGCATCTTGATTCACTATTGTGTTGTGTCAATTTAAGAAAACAAGTGTGAGCTAAGATGCTCAGCATAATAATGTACAGTATGAAAATGACTGTATAATAACATCATATATTATATATATGTTTTATTTAAAAGTAGATTTCTTGGTGTCCCACACCTTCTTATGAAAACAATTCTTTTAAGGGGGTTTTATAACCTGCGAATACCTTAATAGTAATCCCAGCACCTAGGCTTGGGTTACGGTATTGCATATCAATTCCAATTGGAAGAGTTTGGACATCTCACAGGAGCCACCGCATACGATGATCAGTCGTACTACGGAAGTAACCTTCTTTACTAGTAAAAGGACGAATACCGTCATCTCTCGGGTATCACCCTGGCCGCATTCGGGCTACGTGTCCCATTTTCGGGTATGCACATACTTCACAAGTTCCTGAGTACACAAAGTACCTTCGCCTGCGGTACCTTTGGTAGCCCATCCAGCACACGTAGTACCAGAGTCTACCCCTTCATTGTCCTTCAACAGAATTCTATCAATCTCGGGAACTTGAACCACATCGAATTTCCCCAAGCGTTTTGCTTGTTGATAGAGATAGTTTATCTTTTTAAATATAAGTGTACATATATGTATATACGTACTTCCTAGAATTTCGGAGGAAGTACTAGGGATGTGAGTTGACCGTTGTCAACAGATAATTAATAAGGGGAAAAGTTTCTTCTTGAAACTATATTTAATATAACAATAAGTCGGAATAATATTCACCGATGATCTGAAATTATTCGAATAATACTTCTAAATCAGAAGGTATATCAGGATCTATGATCTTTCAACCAATAACAATCCTTAATAAATAATCATTACTTAAAAAGTATTCTATAAATAATTTAAATGATAATTGATATTAATCATACCTCGAATGAGTTATTCTCTAAAAGATTTATTTAAATAGTATTCCTCAACTAGTTTGTGTTTACATAATTAATAATCTATCATGATTAATCGGTTTTGAATTAAATAAACGTTGAAGTATACTACTCCTATAATAAAGGAATACGTATATAATATTTAATATCCGAATCAATAAAATATAGTTGAGGGAATATGCTCGTTGGGAAATCGTTTTAAAAGTTTAAGGTGTTTTAATGTTTCGTAAGTGGACGATGAGTCCCTTTAAAATGTACTATTATGGACTTATATCCGCCCTATAATATCTCCGGAATGATTCCCGGGTTTTATCTTAAATCCCGACCGACCCTCGGTCTTATATAATACATTACGCTTAAAGCGAAATAACATTTCACGATATATACTTAGCATACAACATCGCTATATTATGCGAAAATTCAAAAACTACGTATCATGGCAAACATGGTATTTAAGCGATGATAGTAAAATAATCTTTTCACAACACAATAGTAAAAATGGAGTTGGGTTTGTAAACTTGCCTGGGTATCTCGAGGTGGAGGATGCTCTAGGTTCCGCTCGGAAATCTATAACCATAAACATATTTCATTTCGTTAGGTTCCGTCCTAACTTATGGTAACTCGCACTCATGTGCTACTCATTATACACCCTCTCAATTCATACTACCCTTAACATTTCTTTTAAGTCATAAACACTTTATGGTCACTTCATTTTCCTAAGTATCTTAGTTCATTCTCAATATCGACGTCGGCTCCGCTTAAGGATTTTTACGGTTTCTACTCGCGCGGTCTCGGCTCCGATATTTTTATAAAATTGAGAAATCATTATTTTCACTTGAAATTTTTATGACAGTTAGGAAACTCCATATGTTACTCTCTGTAAAAATTTTATGATTTATGAATACTTTTAAGTCTATCCTTTATATTTTCAAAGTTCGTGATTCGCAGCAGTTTTTGTCGCGTAAAACACTTTTACTAAAACGATCATAACTTTTGATCCGCAAATCGGAATTAACCGATTCAAGCTCCTAAACGATCCTTATAACATTGTCTATCTTAAAAAAATGTTATTTCTCAAGAATCTACAGTTTACAACTTCGAGACTTTCTGCAGAAACTTAAAGTTACGGTTTGTTGGTTTTAACGAAGTTACGTTTACGATCGGGGTTTCGTTTACGCCTTAACTATCAACACAACCACCAACAATCATCATATCATCATCAAAACACAAAATACTCTCAAGAACATCATGTTCTTGAGGCAACAACAACCAACCTTAAATCTACTTAGCTTAATCATCAAGATTTCATCAACAACACTTAGTAAGCAAGGTTTACTAACACCCACTAAATGGATCTTAAACATGAACCTTAAATAAAGTTAGGCCAAGGATTTTTACCTTTATTGAAAGCTTGAGATGTGTTCTTGAAGATGGTGGAGGCTTGGAAGTGCTTGGTATGATTTTTGGAACCTAAAACCACCATTAAAATTAAGAAATCAAAGAGAGGTTACTATTCACACTATTCACTAGTGAGTTTCTTGAATTTATTCCACCCATCAAACCTTGATAAAAAGAGATGAAAGATTTTTCTTACCTTAATTTAGTTGCTAGGAGGCTTGGGAAATAATTTTGGGATTTTACAAGAACTAGAGCTTGGAGTTTTGAATTGCAATTTCCCTATTTTCTTCAAAATAGCCGAATGGGAGCAAATGGGGGTGGGGGGGGGGTATTTATAACACTTGGTTGCTTCTCTTGGATAATTTCTAGGTTACTTCTTGGAAGGTGACTTGATATCTTTGCAAGTTGATCTTCATTCTTCCTAGGATAGCTTTAGGTTTATTCCTTGTCTCCAAATCCATGGACATATCTTTGTAGCTTGCTAGCTTACAAGCAAAACTACAAGGTTAGCTCCTTAGCACACTATTTACTAGCTAGCTTGGTCATCCTAGGGTTAGCTCACTATTTGATGAAGTAACCATGGTTACTTCCTTACCATTATTTAGTTAGCACGTTACGTTTAATTAATCATTTACGCGTTCGCTCGGTTACTTAAACGTTTTCCGCAATACTTATTCGTAAATGGTTCGCAATGTAATTCTTTTCGTATTTATTCCTTATATTTTTATTTATCCTAATTGAATATAAATCCGTAGGATTTTAATCTCGTAATTATATTGTGATTCCCGTAGTCCTTGATAAGTCGTAATTACGGTCATTTTTCAAAGTTCGTTTTCTTCGAAAACTAATAGCGTTTACATACACTCATTTGGTACGTATAGTTGTAATATCGATTCCGAAACTCATTTTCTTATGCACTATATAGTGTGGGCTCAAAAGTTTTTCCCGCCTGTCAGGGTTACTATTCATTAAACATTTTATAGGGTCTCAAAAATTCGAGTTATTACAGTCTTCCCCTCTAACAAGGATTCCGTCCCGGAATCAACTAGAAATAAGTGGGGATATCTATTCCTCATGGTGTCTTCAAGTTCCCAAGTTGATTCCTCAACATTTTGATTTCTCCACAAGATCCTAACTAGCTTCACCGTTTTGTTCCTCAGCACTTGTTCTTTCTGGTCCATTATCCTTATTGGCTGCTCGATGTAGGTCAGGTCTGGTTGTAAATCTACCTGCTCGTACTCTATTACATGTCGGGCATCGGCATGGTACTTTCTCAACATGGATATGTGAAACACGTGGTGTACTTGTTACAAATTAGGAGGCAAGGCGAGCTCGTAAGCTAGAGGTCCTATCCTCCTCAAAATTTCAAAGGGTCCTATGAATCTGGGACTCAGCTTCCCTTTCTTTCCAAATCTCATCACTCCTTTCCACGGAGATACCTTCAATAACACAAAATCTCCTACTTCATATTCCCTATCCTTCCTGGTCTGATCGGCGTACTTCTTTTGTCTGTCCTGGGCTGCTACCAGTCTCTTCCTGATGAATTTTACCATTTCTCTGGTCTGCTGGACTAACTCTGGTCCTAATAGCTTGTGTTCTCCAACTTCATCCCAACACAGGGGAGAGCGACATCTTCTCCCGTAAAGAGCTTCATACGGGGGCATTCCTATGCTAGCGTGATAGCTATTGTTGTAAGAAAATTCTATCAGGGGTAAGTGATCATCCCAATTTCCTTTGAAGTCGATGGCACATACTCGCAGCATATCTTCTAAGGTCTGTATAGTCGTTTCGCTTTGTCCATCAGTCTGGGGGTGGTAAGCGGTACTCATGTTTAGTCTGGTGCCTACACATTCCTGGAAGCTTCTCCAAAATCGGGAATTAAACCTCGGGTCTCTATCTGACACTATGGCTACAGGAACGCCGTGTCTTATTACTATTTCCTTCAAGTAAATATCTACCAACTTGTCGACGGTGTACCTTTCGTTGATTGGTAGGAAGTGTGTGGACTTGGTCAGTCTATCAATGATAACCCATATAGCATCGTGATTAGTCTTTGTCCTAGGTAAGCCTGTCACAAAATCCATGGCTATGTATTCACATTTCCATTCCGGAATTTCTAGGGGTCGTAACAGTCCACTAGGTTGCTGGTGTTCCGCCTTCACTCTTTGGCATGTCAAGCACTTGCTAACCCACTCCGCTACTTCTCTCTTCATGTTAGGCCACCAATAATATTCCTTAAGGTCACGGTACATTTTCGTACTTCCTGGGTGGATTGAATATCTAGAGCTGTGCCCTTCATGCAACAGCTCGTCCTTTAATTCTTGCATATTCGGAATCCAAATACGGGACGCATACCTCATGATCCCTTCCTCATCCTTCTCGCATCTCATTTCTTCACCGGTCAATATCCCTTTTTTTTCACTCATCTTCTTTTCCTGACATACTCGTATCTTTGCAGTCAGTTCTGGTACTAGCTTAATCTCAAATAATCCTTCCGTTCCCTTACCGGTCATTCTTACGTCAATTTCCATCTTCTCAAATTCCTTAACTAATTCCTCCGATGTCATTATCATCTTGAGTCTTTCCTTCCTAATAAGGGCGTTAGCCACCACATTGGCTTTACCCGGGTGATACAAAATTTCACAGTCGTAGTCTTTTATCAACTCTAACCATCTCCTCTGTCTCATGTTCAGTTCCTTCTGAGTAAAAATATATTTGAGGCTTTTATGGTCAGTGTAGATCTCGCATTTCTCACCGTATAGGTAGTGTCTCCAAATTTTTAGGGCAAATACTATGGCTGCTAATTCTAGGTCATGCGTAGGGTATCGGCTCTCATATTCCTTCAATTGTCGAGAGGCATACGCTATAACCTTGCCGTGCTGCATTAGTACACATCCTAATCCTTTAAGTGATGCGTCGCTGTATATTACAAACTCTCCCTTTCCATCGGGAAGAGCGAGCACTGGTGCTGACACCAGCCTCTTTTTCAGTTCTTGAAAACTCTCCTCACACTTTTCCGTCCATATGAACTTTTCTGCCTTCCGGGTAAGTCTAGTCAGTGGACCGGCTATCTTAGCGAAGTCTTGCACGAATCTGCGATAATATCCTGCTAAACCCACGAAACTCCTAACCTCTGTTGGGGTTGCTGGTCTTTCCCAATTGGATACCGCCTCTATCTTGGCAAGGTCAACTAAAACTCCTTTGCTACTCACCACATGTCCTAAAAACTGAACTTCTCTCAACCAAAATTCGCACTTCGAAAATTTGGCATACAATTTCTCATTCCTCAAGATTTCTAAGACTATCCTCAAATGTTTTGCATGTTCTTGCTCTGTCTTTGAGTAGATCAGAATATCATCTATAAAAACTATCACACATATGTCCAGGTACTTTTTGAACACTCTGTTATTCAAATCCATAAAGGTTGCGGGTGCATTGGTTAATCCAAACGACATGACTAAGAACTCATAGTGTCCATACCAAGTGCGAAAAGCAGTCTTTGGTATATCTTCCGGTTTGATTTTCAACTGGTGGTATCCTGTCCTTAAATCTATTTTGGAAAAATGTACAGCTCCTTTGAGTTGGTCGAATAGGTCGTCAATTCTAGGAAGAGGGTACCTATTCTTTATAGTCAGCTTATTCAGCTCTCGATAGTCTATACATAATCTCATGCTATCGTCCTTTTTCTTTACGAATAGTACTGGTGCTCCCCATGGTGACACACTGGGCCTTATCATTCCATTATCTAATAATTCTTGCAGTTGAGAAGCTAGTTCTTTCATCTCAACTGGGGCTAGCCTATATGAGGCCTTGGATACTGGTGTCGTCCCTGGTGCTAACTCTATAGCGAACTCTATTTCTCTGTCAGGTGGTAATCCTGGTAAGTTTTCTGAAAATACATCCTCGAATTCGTTTACTATGTGTATGTTCTGTATATTGGGGACCTCCTTCTGGGTATCTATTACATAAGCCAAATAGGCCTCGTTACCTTTCCTTAACAATCTTTTTACTTGAAGCATGGTCAAAAATTTCTGGTTTTGTCGTTGACCTTTAAACACTACTTCTTTATCATTCTGCTCTCTTATCTTAACTTTCTTCTGTTCACAATCTATTTGCGCTCCGTTACTGGATAACCAATCCATTCCTAAGATCACATCAAATTCTCCTAACGTGAATGGTATTAAGTCGACCTCGAAGATCTTCTCTTCTAATTTCAGCTTGCACTTAGGGTATATTTGATTTACAGGGATTATTTCCTTGTTTGCTATTTCCACTCGTAATACCTCACGTAAGGGTATGGCATTAAGTTTTAACTTGCTAGCAAAATCTTGAGATATAAAAGACTTGGTTGCTCCAGAATCAAATAGGACATTTGCATGTTCGGAATTTAACAAAAGGGTACCTGCTATCACGTCAGTGTTTCAGACATCATCCTGAACAGTCATGTTGAAGGTCCTAGCGGCTGGAGGTCGGTTGGATGCGCTCTACTCATTCTTGAGGCTGGGGGCTTCAACGTTGGGCAATCCCTCTTCATGTATCCTACCTTCCCACATTGGAAACACGTTAATTTGGGCCGGGTGCAACTGTTGGCAAGGTGCCCGATTTGGTCACACAGGGAACATCTCAGAGGGGCTCTTGTCTGGTTACACACTCCAAGGTGCCTCTTCTTACAGGTTTGACATTCTGGTATTGGGGCACGTGGTTGGCTATGAAATGTTGCCCTAGATTGTCCGCTGCCCTGGCCAACGCTCTCACTTGGGGCCTTTCTGAATCCGGGGCCTCTTACAGGTTGGGACACCGCTCCCCTGACGAACCTACTTGGAAGGCTCCTATTTTCGGTTCCTATTCCTTGGCTTCCTATCTTCCTCTTCCTATTCACCTTTTCTTTCACATTCTGCTCACTACCAGCTTCAACAATCGAGGCTTTCTATACTCAGGGGGCATAGTCTGTCAGCTCTAACACTGCTACTCGGTTCTGTATCCATTGTTTCAGATCAAGCTGGAACCTTCGCGCTTTCTTTTCTTCGGTATTCACAAACTCAGGCACAAATCTAGACAACTCAGTAAATTTGGCCTCATATTCTGCCACGGTCATCTTATCCTATTTCAACTCCAGAAACCTAATCTCCATCTGGGTTTCTATAAACCTAGGGAAGTACTTGTCTAAGAACATTCGGGTAAATCTATCCCATGGGATCACAACATCAGTTTCTAGGTTTCGTTTAGACTCCCACCAATAGTTAGCTTCTCCTTTCAACATGTAAGAAGCGAAAATGGTCTTATATCGTTCCTCAACTCCTAGTATCTTGAAGGACTTTTCTATCTCTTTGAGCCAGGCCCGTGCTTCAACGGGGTCAGCAGATCCTAGAAACTCTGGGGGTTTGAGGGATTTGAAGGCTCTAAAGGTAGTAGCTGCAGTCTGTTGGGCAGCATGGGGCTGTGGTGGAATGGGCCGTTGGTTCAGATTTGCTCTCAGCAGTTCCATAAATTCATTTATGGGGTTCCCTCCCTGTTGGGTATCCTCAGCCTCTTCTTCTACATATTCTTCCTCATCATATTCATTATAGTCTATGTCTTCTTCACTTTCCTCATTTACTACTGGGTCACCTCGTTGTTGGTTAACAGACTCTGCGGGCTGTGCCCTGGTTCCTCTTCTACGGGGTGGCATTATTCTGATAAGGAAAATTGGTCACATGATTATAACAGTTAGGTTATTTTATTCATATATAAGCATGTCATTTACTACTTAACAGGTTTTATAAAGTGCATTCATATAGACATCAATTCTTTAATAACTGCTTCGATATATATTCATAAGATCTCCCATTTATATCTTGGGGATGAAATAACTAGCCGAGTTCATACATGCCTGATTACAATCTATCACTGCTAGTTCTAAATACTGAAATGAAAATACATAAGCCGTGTACCTTGAAAGGCTAGGAACGCTATCTACTACTAGCAATCCTATCAAAATTGGTGACAAGTCACTCAGCCTTCTTCAAGGTCTACATCTAGTCACTAATCTCTCAGTCACTATCACTGTGAGTGAGGTCATGCACCCTCCTCATCGCTCCTGCAATTATCATCTCTACATCAACTACCGGGATGTATCCTCCCACTGATGTCATCCTCATCTGAACCCTGGTACGGAGCTCGATCCCATCGATCTCTCTACGGGCTATGGCTGGGGAAGTAGCTCTGAAATCTCCGGGGTATCCTAGTCGGGTAGCTCTCTCAGCTGTCAGTGCCTGACGTAACTCAACAATGCGGGCAGACGCCGTTGTGATCTCAGCGTTAAGCTGACTCACTACCCAGTCGTGTACGGCTACATGCATGGTCGCCGGTGGTGGTAGAGGTGAATCTGGGTCGCTAGAGGGTATGTCATGGACCTCATGGAACTGTGCGCGTATCGCCTCCTTATCATCGTCATCAGTATAGGACATAAGGCTCTGGATCCCTGGGGTGGTGTAGGAGAGCGAATAGCCTGGTGTGGGTACATCTCTCCATACTACGCCATTAGCTATGGGGACAGGAAGCTCAGTCTTCTCCTCTAGGACATCCTCAGTAGGGTCATCGTCTGAATCATCAATGGGTGGGCTCTCTGGCTCGGGAATAGGGTTATGCTCAGGAATCATGACATCATCAACAGGGTCAACCTCCCTCCTAGGCTCCACTGGTACCTGACACAATAGGCAAGGTGTTACTAACTTAGAGTTGGAATTCCCTTGAGGGTAAAACAGTCAAGACTACCCGTGTAGCCCGACGACGAACTCAACTTGAGCTCTAATTGATTGTTTTATTATTCTTAGGTCTACATATTTTATATCCTATCATTTCCAAGATTTGATAACCTAAGGCTCTGATACCATTTCTGTGGCGCCCCAAAACCCGGGGTCAGGAGTCTCGGAAGCCACGCTATCTAAACTTACACAACTCACACTACGATATGTAAATACTCACGCTTCATGACCCCACACTTAACACACACACACTACAGGTAATTGTCTTGGAAACGAACCATCATTACTAGAGAAATTTTATTACAACCCAAATATAATTAGTCTTACAGGGGGTGACCTTTAAGTAAGGTTAATCCGTCGGCCGAATATATGTTTCTTATTTCTTATCTTACATAAACCATACTTATAAATAAGCCGAACTATAAACAGCTGAAAACTAATCCAGCTTATTCCGACTACCTGAGGTACTGCACCAAATAATCTATGGAACAGCTGGCCATTTCCTACCCGTTTCCTGGCTGTGGTTCTCATGGCAGGCATCTTGATTCACTGTTGTGTTGTGTCAATTTAAGAAAACAAGTGTGAGCTAAGATGCTCAGCATAATAATGTACAGTATGAAAATGACTGTATAATAACATCATATATTATATATATGTTTTATTTAAAAGTAGATTTCTTGGTGTCCCACACCTTCTTATGAAAACAATTCTTTTAAGGGGGTTTTATAACCTGCGAATACCTTAATAGTAATTCCAGCACCTAGGCTTGGGTTACGGTATTGCATATCAATTCCAATTGGAAGAGTTTGGACATCTCACAGGAGCCACCGCATACGATGATCAGTCGTACTACGGAAGTAACCTTCTTTACTAGTAAAAGGACGAATATCGTCATCTCTCGGGTATCACCCTGGCCGCATTCGGGCTACGTGTCCCATTTTCGGGTATGCACATACTTCACAAGTTCCTGAGTACACAAAGTACCTTCGCCTGCGGTACCTTTGGTAGCCCATCCAGCACACGTAGTACCAGAGTCTACCCCTCCATTATCCTTCAACAGAATTCTATCAATCTCGGGAACTTGAACCACATCGAAATTCCCCAAGCGTTTTGCTTGTTGATAGAGATAGTTTATCTTTTTAAATATAAGTGTACATATATGTATATACGTACTTCCGAGAATTTCGGAGGAAGTACTAGGTATGTGAGTTGACCGTTGCCAACAGATAATTAATAAGGGGAAAAGTTTCTTCTTGAAACTATATTTAATATAACAATAAGTCGGAATAATATTCACCGACGATCTGAAATTATTCAAATAATACTTCTAAATCAGAAGGTATATCAGGATCTATGATCTTTCAACCAATAACAGTCCTTAATAAATAATTATTACTTAAATAGTAGTCTATAAATAATTTAAATGATAATTGATATTAATCATACCTCGAATGAGTTATTCTCTAAAAGATTTATTTAAATAGTATTCCTCAACTAGTTTGTGTTTACATAATTAATAATCTATCATGATTAATCAGGTTTGAAATAAATAAACGTTGAAGTATACTACTCCTATAATAAAGGAACACGTATATAATATTTAATATCCGAATCAATAAAATATATTTGAGGGAATATGCTCGTTGGGAAATCGTTTTAAAAGTTCGAGGTGTTTTAATGTTTCGTAAGTGGACGATGAGTCCCTTTAAAATGTACTATTATGGACTTATATCCGCCCTATAATATCTCCGGAACGAGGTGGAGGATGCTCTAGGTTCCGCTCGGAAATCTATAACCATAAACATATTTCATTTCGTTAGGTTCCGTCCTAACTTATGGTAACTCGCACTCATGTGCTACTCATTATACATCCTCTCAATTCATACTACCCTTAACATTTCTTTTAAGTCATAAACACTTTATGGTCACTTCATTTTCCTAAGTATCTTAGTTCATTCTCAATATCGACGTCGGCTCCGCTTAAGGATTCTTACGGTTTCTACTCGCGCGGTCTCGGCTCCGATATTTTTATAAAATTGATAAATCATTATTTTCACTTGAAATTTTTATGAGAGTTAGGAAACTCCATATGTTACTCTCTGTAAAATATTCATGATTTATGAATACTTTTAAGTCTATCCTTTATATTTTCAAAGTTCGTGATTCGTAGCAGTTTTTGTCGCATAAAACACTTTTACTAAAACGATCATAACTTTTGATCCGTAAATCGGAATTAAGCGATTCAAGCGCCTGAATGATCCTTATAACATTTTCTATCTTAAACAAAGGTTATGTCTCAAGAATCTACAGTTTAAAACTTCGAGACTTTCTGCAGAAACTTAAAGTTACGGTTTGTTGGTTTTAACGAAGTTAAGTTTACGATCGGGGTTTCGTTTACGCCTTAACTATCAACACAACCACCAACAATCATCATATCATCATCAACACACAAACTCCTCTCAAGAACATCATGTTCTTGAGGCAACAACAACCAACCTTAAATCTACTTAGCTTAATCATCAAGATTTCATCAACAACACTTAGTAAGCTAGGTTTACTAACACCCACTAAATGGATCTTAAACATGAACCTTAAATAAAGTTAGGCCAAAGATTTTTACCTTTCTTGAAAGCTTGAGATGTGTTCTTGAAGATGGTGGAGGCTTGGAAGTGCTTGGTATGATTTTTGGAACCTAAAACCACCATTAAAATCAAGAAACCAAAGAGAGGTTACTATTCATACTATTCACTAGTGAGTTTCTTGAATTTATTCCACCCATCAAACCTTGATAAAAAGAGATGAAAGATTTTTCTTACCTTAATTTAGTTGCTAGGAGGCTTGGGAAATAATTGTGGGATTTTACAAGAACTAGAGCTTGGAGTTTTGAATTGCAATTTCCCTATTTTCTTCAAAATAGCCGAATGGGAGCAAATGGGGGTGGGTATTTATAGCACTCGGTTGCTTCTCTTGGATGATTTCTAGGTTGCTTCTTGGAAGGTGACTTGATATCTTTTCAAGTTGATCTTCATTCTTCCTAGGATAGCTTTAGGTTTATACCTTGTCTCCAAATCCATGGACATATCTTTGTAGCTTGCTAGCTTACAAGGTAAACTACAAGGTTAGCTCCTTAGCACACTATTTGCTAGCTAGATTGGTCATCCTAGGGTTAGCTCACTATTTGATGAAGTAACCATGGTTACTTCCTTACCATGGTTTAGTTAGTGCGTTACGTTTAATTAATCGTTTACGCGTTCGCTCGGTTACTTAAACGTTCTCCGCAATACTTATTCGTAAATGGTTCGCAATGTAATTGTTTTCGTATTTATTCCTTATATTTTTATTTATCCTAATTGAATATAAATCCGTAGGATTTTAATCTCGTAATTATATTATGATTCCCGTAGTCCTTGATAAGTCGTAATTACGGTCGTTTTTCAAAGTTCGTTTTCTTCGAAAACTAATAGCGTTTACATACACTCATTTGGTACGTATAGTTGTAATATCGATTCCGAAACTCATTTTCTTATGCACTATATAGTGTGGGCTTAAAAGTTTTTCCCGCCTGTCAGGGTTACTATTCATTAAACGTTTTACAGGGTTTCAAAAATTCGAGTTATTACAGTTACTTTATGTACCCAGTCGCTACACCATTGTTGAGAAAGAAACGGTCAAGGAAGTGTGGGACGTGATAAAGACATTGTGTATGGGTACAGAGTGAGTAAAAGAGGTGAAGGTGCAAATGTTAAAGGGTGAGTTCGATTCACTGGTCATGAAGGACACATACCAGGTGGACGAATTTTACATGACGCTGAGTGGCATTGTCACAAACATACGAGTTCTTGGTGAAACAATGGAGGATGCGAGTGTTGGAAGGAAGCTGTTGAGGGCAGTCCCAGAAAAGTTTCTTCAAATTGCTTCAAACATCAAGCAATTTGGGGAGATGAAAGTATTAACAGTTGAAGAAGTGGTGGGTCGCCTCAAGGCCCACGAGGAAAGGATGAAAGGAAAATTAGAAAACACAGGGGGACAACTCTTGTTAACACAGGAGGAGTGGGCAAAAAGGTCAAACAAGACCGGGTCATCTGTGTCTCAAAATCAGAGACCAAGAGGAGGTTTTGCAGCACGTGGCAGAGGCATGCATAGCTTCAGGAATCAAAATGGAGGTAGATGACATTATCAACAACGACAACCCAAGGGTGAGGGAATCGACAAGGGTTATGCTGCAACACGGGATAGGAGTACGGTGAAGTGTTATAACTGCAATGTGTATGGACATTACGCTGCTGAGTGCAGAAAACCAAGAAAAGAGAGGGAGAAAAATAAGGAAAAAAGTCAATAATAAAACCTCACAAAATATGAAGACGATGAGTCCATACTACTCTTAACTGAGTGTGAAAATATTGTGTTGTTGAATGGGGAAAGTGTAAAGCCAAACGCTGATCAATATGAAGGAATAAAGGGCGAGAAAAATATATGGTACTTGGACAACAGTGCCAGTAACTACATGACTGGACACCAAGAAAAGTTCTACAAATTAAATGAAAATGTGAAGGGTTAGGTACGCTTTGGAGATGGGTCGGCTATAGAAATTAAAGGTACAGGAATGATAGTATTCAAGTGTAAAAATGGTGAGGAACACACGCTCAAAGAGGTATACTTCATCCCGAAATTGTGCAATAACATCATCTCTCTGGGCCAGTTATCAGAATGTGGAAATAAATAGTGTTGAGTGGAGGATATTTGTGGGTGTATGGTGAACGGGGAGAGCTTATTTTGAAGACACAACGATCATCTAATCGGTTGTACAAGGCGGTAATAGAGGAGAGGAGTCATGTGTGTATGTTAATAAAGGTTAAAGAACAAATATGGCTATGGCACGCAAGACTAGGCCACTTGAATTTCTAGTCACTTTAGGCTATGTCAGAGAGGGAAATGGCACGAGGACTTCCAAAAATGGTGCAACCAAGGAATGTGTGTAGTGGTTGTTTGTTAGCAAAACAAACGAGAAAATCATTCCCATTGAAAACTGCATTCTAGCAACAAAGAAGCTCGATTTGATACATGCAGACCTGTGTGGCCCTCTTTCTCCCCCTACTCTTGCGGGAAACAGGTATGTGTTTTTACTGGTAGATGACTATAGTCGTGCAATATGGGTGTTTATATTAAAGACGAAGGATCAGGAAATGGAAGCGTTTAAATAATTCAAAGTGTTGGTAGAAAAGGAAGCACAAGATACTATCAAGGTGTTGCGAACTGATCGGGGGGAGAATTTTCATCAAAAGAATTTGAAATTTTAGGTGAACTTGCAGGCATCAAAAAACATTTGACAACCACCTACACCCCACAACAAAATGGGGTTATAGCAAGGTGAAATCAAACTGTGATCGCTATGAAAAGGAGAATATTGAAAGAAAGATATATGCCAGCTGTGATATGGGGAGAGGCAGTGAGGCATTCAGTTTATCTCTTGAACCATTTACCAACAAAGTTTCTCAATGGTGAAACTCCCTACGAGGCTTGGACAGGGGTGAAGCCAGAACTCGATCATGTCAGAATATTTGGGTGCCTGGCACACGTTAAGACATAAAACGTGGCTCTGGGAAAGCTTGACGACAGACGTGTTAAAATGATTTACATTGGAAAGGAGCCAGGAACAAAGGCTCACAGGTTATATAATCCAAATATTGGGAGACTACACGTCAGTCGCGATGTAGTGTTTGAAGAAGAGAAAGGCTGGAACTGGGAGCACATGGAGACACAGGGGGATGGACAATAATCATACAGTTTCTCATTTTTTATTTTAGATGCTCAGATTAATGCACTGGATGACATCAAAATAGAGACAAAACTGCATACTCCTGAAATACAGAATACAAGGGGAATCTCTGTTGGTGAGTCTAGAAGTGAAGGCGATTGCTTCGAGTCATCAGGAGAAACAAGTGAACCCAAAAGATTTCATTTCTTAAGTGAAATCTACGACATCACAAGAGAAATAGAATTGGAAGATAAACTTTTGCTGATAAGCGTTGAAGAGCCAAAAATGTTTGAAGACGTGAAGGATATTAACGAGTGGAAAGAAGCTATGGGTGCTAAAATCATAGCAATTAAAAATAATAAGACATGGGTCTTGACTGATTTGCCAGAGGGACGTAAAACCATCACGTTAAAGTGGGTTTTCAAGATTAAGGGGGACACCAATGGAGATATTATGAAATATAAGGCAAGGCTTGTGGCACGAGGTTATGTACAGAAAAAAGGAGTAGATTATGACGAAGTCTTCGCACCTGTGACTCGCATTGAGACAATGCGATTATTGTTAGCTTTAGCAGCGAAGGAAGGCTGGAAGGTGCATCACTTGGATGTAAAGTCGACATTCCTGAATGGTGAGTTAGCAAAAGAGGTGTATGTAGCTCAGCCTTGTGGTTTTGAAAAACATGGAGAAGAAAACAAGGTATATCACTTATTGAAGGCACTCTATGGTTTGCGTCAGTCACCAAGAGCTTAATACTCAAGATTAAACAAATATTTAAGGCGTTTGGGATTTACAAGGTGCCCTTATGACCATGCCGTGTACACAAGACGCGAAGGAATTGAGTGTGTAATAGTTGCAGTGTATGTAGATGACCTGTTAATAACAAGGTCGAGTACGGGAAGCATTCTAAAGTTCAAGGCATAGATGAAAAGCAAGTTTGACATGAGTGATATTTGGAAATTGGCCTATTATCTAGGATTGGAAGTGAACCAGCGGAATGTCTATATTGAAGTTAAATAGACATCATATGGAAGATGCATCTTAGAGAAGATGAATATGTTAATGTGCAGGCCAGTCAAGTTTCCCATGGAGTCCAAGATACAAATAGGAAAGGATGAAAGTGGAGAGCTAGTCGACTCCACACTATACGGGAGTGTCATTGGTGATTTAAGGTATCTTGTTCATACTCATCCCGATATATCTTATTTCGTAGGTATGTTAAGAAGGTATATGGAGAAACCGACAGTGTTGCATTACAACGCTGTCAAGAGAGTGTTACGATATATAAAGAGCACCCTAGATTATGGTTTAGTGTATCATCAGGGGTCTGGTAACTGTCTTCTAAGTGGTTACTCAGATAGTGATTATGCAGGGAGCATAGCCAAAGAAAAAGCACTACAGAGATTGTGTGAAGCAAGTGATGGATGTGTCACCAGGTCTTATGGTAATCTATGTGGACAACAAGTCCTTGATTAATCTGACCAAAAATCTTATTATAAATGGCAGGAGTAAACATATTGATATGCGCTTCCACTTCATCAGAGATTGTGTGGAGCGAGGGGAAATAGTATTGAAGTATGTGAAGACACAAGAGCAAAGGGAAGATATTCTGACCAAACCATTGACAGCTGGGAAGTTTGAAGAAATGCGGATGTTGCTCGGGGTCAAGAACTTGGTCAATCAAGTTTAGATGAAGGGAGAGAATGTTAGAATTATGTTTTTATGAATCTAAACTTTTGTTGGAAATAAATTAATTAGGTAGTAGCTTGTTTGAATAATTCTCAATGTAGTGGAGATAAATCAGGAAGTAGTGTACGTTGTGGATGTAATAACTGGAATTTTTGAGACTTTGTAAAAAGCTTAATGAATAGTAACCCTGACAAACGGGGAAAACGTTTTAGCCCACACTATGTTGTGCATGAGAAATTGAGTTTTAGAGTGGATAACGTGATTATACGTACCGAATAAGTGTATGTAAATGCTATTAGTTTTTGAAGAAAATGAACTTTGAAAAATGACCGTATCTACGAACCATCAAGGATTACGAGAATCACAATATAATTACAAATTTAAAATCCTACAAATTTAAATCCAAGAACGATACTTCAAATGTAAAAGAACGTATAAAAAGGATTTATGCCGTGAACCGTTTACAAGAATTTATTACGAAAATGAATAAGCTACTGAGCAAACACGTAAACGAATAAATAAACGTATCGAACCAAGCTAACTAAACTAGCTAACTATGGTAAGAAACTAACCATGGTTAAGTTACCAAATAGTAACCTAAACTAGATAGCATGATGAGCTACAAGCTAGTAATAGTAAAACTAGAAACTAAACTAGATAGATTAGCATGGAAATCTAGGAAGCTAGCCAAGATATGCATAGATTTACTAGTACTAGAATATATAAAAAATCATATAACACAATCTTACACAAGAAAAATTTCAAGAAGCAAGAAAATCTCTCTCTCTCTCTCTCTCTCTCTCTCTCTCTTTCTCCCCCCATACTTCTTCCATTCGGCTTCTTCAAGAAAAAGGGAGAATTCAAAACTCAAACACCCACTTCTAGCCATGGAAAAAATCCACCATTAATTACCAAGATTCATACATCCTAAACTAAGGTAATATAAATTTTTGAGCTCATTTTATTGAGGTTTTATGGGTGAAATAATTTCAAGAAAAGTGATAATGAATAGTATGAATAGTAACTTTTCTTTGGTTTCTTGATTTTAATAGTTGATTTAGGTTCCAAAAATCCAACCAAGTATCCCCAAGACTCCACCATCATCATGAAAACATCTCAAGATTTCAATAAAGGTATAAATCTTTGAACAATATTTATTTAAGGTTTAAGTTTCAAGAACCTTTGAAATCCTAGTTATAAACTTAGTTTTAGTGGTTGATTTGTTGTAATCTTGATGTTTAGTTAATTAGTTCTAAGGTTGATGATTGTTGCCTCAAGAACATGATGTTCTTGAGAGGAGTTAGTGTTGGGATGATTGTTTGATGGTTTTTGGTGGCGGTATAATGATTTAAGATGTAAACGAAACTCGGATCGTAATCGTAACCTCGTTAAAATAAACAAAACTCAATATTAAGTTTCTTCAGAAGTTCCTGAATGTATAAACTGTAGTTTCTTGAAAAGTAACACTTTATTATGATAGAAAATTTTATAAGGATCGTTTAGGCGCTTGAATCGCTTGATTTCAATTTACAGATCAAAATTTATGACCGTTTTAGTAAAAGTGATTTACGCGACAAAAACTGCTACGAATTACGAACTTTGGGAATAGAAATGCTCGACTTAAAAATATTCAAAAATAATGAAATTTTTATAGAGATTAATAAATAGAGTCCATTAACTTCTATAAAATTTCAAAAGAAAATAAGGATTTTTCAATTTTATAAAAATATCGGAACCGAGACCGCACGATTAGAAAACCTTTAGAAATCATAAGCGGAGCCGACGATGGAAATGTAAACAGACATAATGATTTCAAAAAGAAAGCGACTGTGTCATGAATGAGTACTTAAAGGAATAATAAGAGTAAAATGAGTTGCGGGAAAGATTAATAAGTAGCACGTATGTACGAGTCGCCATAAATAAGAACGGGATCTAACGAAATGATATATGTTTATAATTATAGATTTCCGAGAGAACCCTAGAGCATCCTCCACCTCAAAGTACCCAGGAAAGTTTACGAACCCAACTCCATATACTGTTGTGTTGTGAAAGGATTGTTTTACTATCTTTCGCATAAATGCCATGCTTGCCATGATACTAAGTTTTGAGTTTTCGCATAAATAACGATTGTGTTACGATGTATATATGTCGTAGAATATTTTAACGCCACCATGAGCGTGATGTATGATTATAAGACCGAGAGTCGGTCGGAGTTTTAAAATGAAAACCCACGAATCATTCGGGAGATGTTTTGGATCATTAAAAGTCCGTACTTATTTTATTCCAAGGGACTCGATGTCCACTTGCGTAGTATTAAATACCTCGAATTTATTTATAAAATTTTCAAAGACCGTATTCGCTCAACTATATTTTATTATTTGAATGATGAATATTATTTCAGTTATTCATTTAATATAAGAGTATTATTCTCCAACGATTATTATTTCAAACTCAATTAAGCATATTATTAAAGATTACTTTAATTATCTAAACATAAATTAGTTGAGGAATATTATTTCAAATATTCTTTTAAAAATATAATTATTTGAGGTTTAATTATTTAATAATTATTATTTAATTATTAATTATTTATTAAATAATTTAAAATGATTTAAAAATTATAAGACCGTTAGATACATTTGTGATGTCATGTATAATATGATTTGTGTTTAGTTTTCAGATCTTACTTAACTAGACAAATCAGTACTTAACTGGAAATCAGTACTTATACTGAAGTCAAGACTTAAGATATCAGAACTTAAGTTGTCAGAACTTAAGTTATCAGGAGATATTTATCAGGAGATAATATCAGGACTTAAGGAGACTTTCTGATAAGGAAGGCGGCTGATTGAAAGGAAAGAAGATCAAGACAAACATAAGAAGAGATATGCATGAAGAAGAATTCTATGAAGAATAGAATACTTGGAAGAAAAGATAACTAGTTGATATATATTAGGAAGCAGAATTATATTCGATATCAATTAAAAGATTATCTTGTAACTGTGTAGTATATAAACACAGACATAGGGTTTACACTATATGTGTTATCTTAATCGAGATTATTATTCATTGTAACCCTAGCAGCTCTCGTGATAATTTGTTCATCACTGAGAGAGAATAGTTCTTTCTAACAGAGTTTATTGTGTTGAATAAAATCTGTGTTTTGTTACTTGAGTTCTTATATTCGATTTGATTATAGTAAACACTGTATTCAACCCCCTTCTACAGTGTGTGTGACCTAACAAGTGGTATCAGAGCAATCTATTAACATACATACAATAAAGATCCAAAAACAATCATGTCTGAAGAAGCACAAACTCCAAAGACTCAAATCTATAATCGATATGAGACTATTAGAGTTCCCATACTGAAACCTTCTGAGTATACCATATGGAAGGTGAGGATGTCTATGTTTCTGGAAGCTACAGATCCAGAATACCTTGACAGAATTAATAAAGGACCACATAAGCCAACCAAGCTCTCTGTTATAGTTGCAGATCAGCCATCACAGACTGTACCAAAGGAGAAAAGTGAATATACAGTTGAAGATATCTCATCTATTGCGAAGGATGCAACGGTAAGACATTTGCTGCACAGTGCCATTGATAATGTCATGTCAAACAGGGTAATTAACTGCAAGACTGCAAAAGAGATATGGGATGCCTTGCAGACAAGATGCCAGGGAACTGATTCAATTAAGAAGAACAGGAGGACTATACTCACTCAAGAGTATGAGCACTTTGACTCAAAACCTGATGAGTCATTAACTGGTTTATATGACAGATTTGTCAAACTCTTGAATGATATGTCACTGGTGGATAAGGAATATGATCTTGAAGATACTAATATTAAATTCCTTTTAGCTCTTCCTGAAAGTTAGGATTTGAAGGCCACAACTATAAGAGACAACTATGCTTCTGATGAAACTACTCTTGATGAAATTTATGGTATGCTCAAGACTCATGAACTTCAGATGGATCAAAGAAGCAAGAGGCATGGGAGAAAGTCAAGGACAGTTGCTCTTAAGGCTGAGGAGGAATACCCTAAAGTGGCTGTCTCAAAGAAAGGCAAAGGAAAGGCTCCCATCACAAAGTCTGATACTGAGTCATCAAGTTCTGATAGTGATGAGGATTCAGAAACTGAAAGTCTATCTGAGATGGATCCTGATGAAGAGATGATGAAGCTGTGTGCTCTTATGGTGAAAGGAATCACAAAGATTGCATACAGGAAATTCAGAAGGGGAAAGAAGTTTTCCAGGAAAGGTGCAATTTCTGATAAGAAAGGTTTCAGAAAATCTGAAGGCAAAGGAGGAAAGTCTGACAGAGGAGATTACTCAAATGTCAAATGCTACAACTGTGGTGAGAAAGGCCACATATCTCCTGATTGCAAGAAAGGAAAAAGTGACAAAGGCAAGGCTCTTGTCACAAAGAAGAAAAGCTGGACAGACACTTCAGATTCTGAAAGTGAGGTGAACTATGCCTTGATGGCAAATGCTGATAGCAGTTCTGAAGCTGCTGAGTTAAAGGTACCTCAAACAACTTATGCTTTTCATACTGATGATATTACTGAGTTGAGAAGATATCTTAAAACCATGTTCATTAGTTATAGAGATCAAACTTTAACATGTGAAAGATTAACTTCTGAAAATCTTGCTTATAAAAAGATGAATGATTATTTAGAAAAAGAGTTAGTTATGTTCCATCAAACTCAGAAAGATAGAGATGATGCTTTCTATGTTAGAGATGAAGTTCTTAAAATGAATGAATCTCTAAAAACTGAGTTAAAAAAGGAAAGAGAGATAATCAGGACTTGGACTAACTTTGGCAGAACAACTCAGAATTTGTTAAGTAGTGGAAATTGGAAAGAGGGCTTAGGTTATGGAGATGATAAGAATAATAAAGGAACTGTAGAAATTGAGCCTATAGTTGTTAAACAACAGCCAAAGGTAAATCCTGTTAAGTTTGTAGCTGTAAAGTCTGATATTGATAAATCAGAAGTTAAAGAGAAATTAACTTCTGACAATCCAAAACAGGATAAGCCAACTGAAGTTAACAAAGGCTTAATGACAAAGAAATAACTCAAGCATAAGCTGAAAGATGTTAAAAATGTAAACAAGGTAAAGCCACCTATGAAAAATAGAAATGGAAAGGTAGGTGTGAATAAAAGCAATGATTATAAGCCTATTCCTAATGCTCCTAGAAATAAATGTTATAACTGTGGAAACTCTAACCATCTGGCTTCTTTTTGTAGGAAGAATAAGAACATAAACTCCCTACCTTCAAAATCAGGAGTTAAGAGTCAGTCTGTTAGATATAGGCCATAAAATCCTTGTTTTCATTGTGGTAGTTTATGACATTCCATTTATACTTGTAAGGAATATCATAGTTTGTACTATGATTATTATCAAATAAAACCTTCTTTAAAGAAACTTAGCATTATTCCTTCTAGTGTAAGTTCTGATGCAAAGTCTGATATTGTAAATTCTGATAAGAAAACTGTTAACATAAATTCTTGTTAGGTCACACACACACTGTAGAGGGGGTGAATACAGTGTAAAGTACAATCAAATCGAACTTTAATAACTCAAGTAACAGAAAACAAACTTTATTGAAACAATAAACTCTGTTACAGTATGGAACTGTTACCTCTCAGTGATGAACAAATATCAGGAGAGCTGCTAGGGTTACAATGAATAATATTTTCGATAATGATAACACTTATAGTGTAAACCCTATATATGTGTTTATATACTACACAGTTACAAGATAATCGCTAATTGATATGGAATATAATTCTGCTTCCTAAAATATATCAATCAGATATCTTTTCTTCCAAGTATTCTATTCTTCATAGAATTCCTTCTTCATGCATATCTCTTCTTATGTTTGTCTCGATCTTCTTTCCTTTAATCAGCTGCTGTCCTTATCTGAACGTCCTTCAGTACTTAAGTTCTGATATCCATCTTCTGATAATTATCTCCTGATAATATAAGTACTGATATCCTTAAGTCCTGACTTTCAGTAAGTACTGATTTATCCCGTTTAAGTAAGATCTGAAAACTAAACATAAATCATATTAGCCATGACATTATCAAATATATCTAACAATCTCCCCCAACTTGTAAATTAGCATAATATACAAGTTTAACAGATATTTGATGATGTCAAAAACATTAAGTACAAATGCATGAGAATTAGACTATATAACTACAACTTACAGTCCTTTAAGCTTTACCAATCTTTAACTTCTGATAACAACTTCAGTCTGTACAAATATCAGAATTTAAGCAGTTGTAGATCTTGACTTGGCTTCATCTTCAGATCTCTCTGATGTCAGGAGTTGTTCTGAGATAGTTCTTCAACAAACATCTCTCAGCATATCTGAGTTCATCAATCATCCTCCTTTTAGCATCTTTAAGCTCTGCAGTATCTTCACCAATTTGAAAGATTGTAGCCCTGAGATCATTAATCTTAGCTTTTCTTATATCCTGATCCAGTCTGATCAAATAAGCTTTATCAGACTCAAGATTGAATTCCACAGCCCTGTAACCCAGAAAGGTAGTTATAATCTTAGCAGTGTTGGGCTTCATTTCAACTATATCACCCTTGTGATCTCTGTACTTTGGAACATATGTGCTGCCAGACTTAACTAAATAAAGCCTTTTCTGTCTCTGAATCTGATCCTTCAAATAGTTTGCAGCACTTCCTGTCAATCTATCATTCACTTGAAGTAAGAATAGTACATGCTCCAATTCTTCAAAATACTTCAATGGAATGGCATTTTGCCTTATATGATAAACCCTAACATCTGTCATGAAGTACAACAAGATGTGTTCTTTCAAGTAGGTATGGTAAACCATTTGTACAGATTCTAGTTGATTTATTCTCTTAGGAGTTACTCCAATACCTGGTTCACTCAAGGAAGTTGGATCATTGGTAGTGTTCTGTATTCTTCTTTCATCAGCACTTCCCAATCCAGTTTTATCTCTTGCTTCCTTTCCAGTAACTACTCTTGCTTCAAAACCACTTGCAGCAGTCTTCAAAGGTTGAGTCTGTTTTGCTTTAGTGAATCCTGGTAGGAGTTTCTTTGATTTATCTTCTGATATCAAGTTAACTTGAGCTATGTCAGAGGTTACTTGCTTCTTCGAAATATCAAAACTTACTGTCTCTTGACTCTGAACAACTTGAGCTATGTCAGAGGTTGTCTTAAGAACTTTTCTTGAAGTCAGAGCAAGATCAGCATCTTCATTAGTAATTTCTTCATTCTCAGGAGGCACATAAACCTTGATAGGTTTACCAACTTTTTCTTTACCCTTGGATCTTGGATCTATCTGCGGTTGTGATTTAGCCAATGTTGCTTCAGTACTTTCCTTTCTTTTATCACAATGCCTTTGAGTTTTGGAAGTATCTTTTTACCAGAAGCTTCAGATTTAGATGTGACTTTTTCTGATTTAAGTCTGACTTCTTCCATTAAACTCTCCAAGTTCATTCCTGGATTTTCCTGAAGAAATAACTGTCTTGACATTTCTTCATCAAGATCTAAAAGTTCATCAGAACTTATCCTTTTACCAGTAGCAGAACTAATTCTTTTTCCAGTATCAGAACATGTCCTGTGACTTGTGATTTCAGCTTTTCTTGATGAGAAACCTCTACCTTGACTACGACCTCTACGTATTCCAGAGTTTCCTTGGTCATCTTTTTCATCATCCTTCCCTTTCAGTGTCTTATCAGTTTTGCATTTGGACTTAATTACTTTCTCCCCTTTTTGGCATCAGCAGGTAAAAGAAGAGAGACAAGCAATTCCACTGAGGCTTAGATTTCACTAAGTTGAGATTGCTGAGAAGCTTGATTTTTCAGAATATCATCAATCTGAGCTTGTTGTTTTTCTTGAGTCTTCTCAATATAAGCAACTCTGTTAAAGGTAGGTTGGAAGAATTTTTTCTTGTCAATCTTCTGAACTTGTTCTTGCTTAATGAATTCTTCCTGAATCTTATGTAGCTCTGTATGAGTAGTTGAATGGAGACCTCGTAGATGTTTAGTACTCAATACGGTGACTCTAAGCTGTGTTTTGAAATCATCAGTAATTAACATCTCATCAGCTTTTGTCAAGTGCTCAACCAGATTCTTTGCAGATGGAACACAAGTAATTGAGTTCCATTCCTTAGTCCACTCCTGACCAGCAGGAGTTTCACTCCAAGGCACTGGTGCTTCTCTGGTAACAAACTTCTTAACAAGTTCAGATTTAAGAACTGTTTGTTGAGGGGCATGTCCTGAAGGACCTGCTTCATCAGTATCTGCTTGTAGATCCGCATCACCAATATCTCCAGCATTTGCAGCATCAGAACTTACAGAATCAGCATCTTCTGACAAAACAACAGTATGCGAAGCAATTGAGGCTTCAGCATTATCTTCTAAGTGCTGATCTGGATCCAAGTTCTGATCAACAGCCATATCCTGATGCTCACCTATATTCTGATCATCAACATCTAGATGCAGAAAAGGTGTAGTAGATAATTCTGGAGTTTGGGTAGCATCAGTAACAGGAGTTGTTGATGGATTAGTTGCTGTTGGAGCTTCTAAGTAAAGTACTTCAGGCGCAACCAGGTTCTGAATATCAATATCAGCACTTGTGCCTGGGTCAACAGGAGATACAGACTTTTGAACAGGAGACACAGATGGTGTGTTGGCCTTTTCAGTAACAGCTTCCTGAGTTGGAGTTGATGGAGAAGTAGTGACTTTAGCAGATTCCTTTTCTTGTGAGATCAGAGATTCCTGATCTCCTTCCTTAGCTGCTGCTTTTTCATCATCTGAAATTGGCCTTTTTGCCCTCTGTTTCTTGTATCTCTTTGAAGATATGGATTCCTTGGGAGTTTCATCAACAGTCATTCTTCTAAGCCTTTTGAGAAGCATAGATCCCCCAATTCTAGAATCCTTCTGAGAAGGCACGCTCTCAGCTTCTTTATCAACAGGTTCTGAAGTAGGAACCTGTTCCTCACTATCAGATTCATCTCTCAAAACAATCCTCCTTCTCTTCTGAGTTGTTTGAGGAACAGTCTTTGTCCTCTTAGGCTTGGAAGATGAAGGCTTCACAGTAGGTGCTGAGGATGAAGGTAGGGCTGTCTGTGAAGTTGAGAGATATGATTTGAGATATGTCCTGAGGGTAGGTTGAGTAGTATGAGTGGTATGTTCTGATGGTTATTGTGGTGTTTGAGATGTGGTGGTTGGTTGGACATTGGGATAAACAGTTCTATAGGATTCATGATCAGCATTTACCAAGATCTGTTTTACAGACTGAGGAATTTGTAAAGGTCTAACCACTTATTTCTTCGTGTCAGCATTTACCAGGTCATTAAAGTAACGTTTTGCAACTTTGAAAGGTGGAGTTAAGGTACTGGCTAACTGAGGTTCATCAGTACAAAATGTATATATAAGCTGACAGAATCTAGCAAAGTAGACAACATTCCTATCCTCTGTCATCCTATCCCCAATAAAACCTATCACAGCAGTTGCAAAATCAAAATGAGTTTGGTTAATGATAGCATACCCGATGTGCTGACTCATTATAGGGATGGCATCAAAATTTGAACACTTATTCCCAAAAGCTTTAGTGATACAGTCAAAGAAGAAGCTCCATTCCCTCCTGATATGAGCCCGTTTCAACTGCCCAAGCTTTGCCAAACTCTGCTCATACCCCAAAATGGCCATTAACTCCTGAAGAGCTGATTCCTATGGGGTTGAAAAAATACATTCTTCCGGTAGATGTAGGGCCTTGCGAATTGTACCAGGAGTTACCCCATATGTAGAATCACCCACTTCGAAAACAATACTAGGAGTACCATTTTGACCACCATTATCAAAGTTTCCAGTCCTCCAAAATGTCAGAACTTGTTGGCTTGAAAAGGTTGAAGGTTGGGTCAATGCATACCCGATTTCACTGTGTGCAAGAAGATCATGCACAAAATACAACTCAGACGGAGCTTCAGCATTATCAAGAATTGCAGCATAGTTGTTTGGAACAAATTTAGCTCCATCAATGATCAAATCCTTAGGTGCCATGAAAATAATCGAGATTTAAGAGTG
Organism: Apium graveolens; assembly: GCF_009905375.1. Lineage (NCBI taxonomy): Eukaryota > Viridiplantae > Streptophyta > Magnoliopsida > Apiales > Apiaceae > Apium > Apium graveolens. The sequence goes on from NC_133647.1 coordinate 39,441,896, forward strand.
CCTGTTAGGTGTTTGATAAAATGTCTATTTGAAAAACCAACGTCAGGAGAAGAAAGAGAGTAAAAGCAAATAGAGAGATAAAGTAGAAAAGTGAATAAAAGATTAGAAAATCCTCTCTCTTTCTTACTTATACTTTGTAAAAATAAAATGTTACCGTTGGACACCTGTCAGACATGCAGTAATAACGAATAGTTAATGGGCACGGGAAAACAGTAATCATTACTTACCCACTTGCAGTTTTTCAAGAAAAAACCGTTCCACTTACCCAGTTATTCCATTAATCAAGGTAAATCAGTTTTAATTCAAAATTGAAACTCTTTCCTCTTATTCAATTATTTTTCACTGCAACACCAATATTCTGAAAAAAATCGAGTGAGAATGACCAAAATAAATCAGGTGAGCAAGTACTGATAAAGTAAAATCAGAACTTAATTTAAAACAAAATTTATATGGTCATCAGAATATGAATATTTATCATGATTTAACAATGCATTACAAAATATCTCAGAGACAAGATCTTGAAAAAAAACAAATTTCATTAATATATCAAGAGAATACATTCATGAAATTTAAATTACATCAGAACTGTTTACAAGATTGTCCTAAGCTGCTAAATCTAACATCAACAGCCTTAGTCCTAGCTCAAGAAGCAAGGCAAGGCTGACGATGAAGAAAAACAGGAAGAAGAAATAAATCATTTCTTCTTCCTACTCTCGACAAACAGAATAGCGAGTCGGATGATTCGCTCTTGCTGGCGGAGAGCTTCCAGCCTTTCCTCCTCCAATCGCTCCAGATGGTGATGGTAATCCATGTAGAAGAACAGGAGGTGGGTGAGTACCTCCTGGGGAACTGAGTCCCATATCTCATCAGGAATGGCAGTGACGTGCCATTCCTGCTGCTAGGCTTCACAGCTCAGCTCCATGTTGAATGTTTCATAGTTCAAAAACATATTGTAATTGACCATGGTGTTTTTGATATAAAAAAAATGAAGATGAGTTTGTGATAAAAGAGTTGATGTGAAGGCTGATGTGAAGTGGTTGTTTATATAGGCAAAAGAATGCCAGGAGACGCAAGGGAATTTAATGCTGATAGGTAAAATTAATTCTACCTCGTCTCCCTAGACTGGGAAGACGAAAAATAGTCATTGGAAGTGTAAGTCAGGGTTAATGCGCACAAGTAACAAGTAAAAATTACTGTACGGGTATGTGAACCACTATCCCTAATGATATTGACTGTTAATATTCTACCCAAACATAGTCTGATTTAAAATGAAACTGTTTTTAGATTTTATGCACAAATAAGTCAAGTAAAGAATCAGAATTTAATATCAGAACTTAGACTTATGTCAGAACTTAACAGTTACCAGAATATAATTTCTTAACTTGAAAAATGAATGCCTATCTTAGTAAGTCCTCACACAAATTCTGATTTAGATTTTTCAGAACTTAATCATCAGAACATGCAATCAGAACTTGTCCTCAGGGTTTGTGCAACGTGACACAGAAACTGTTTATCTAAAATAACATAGATCACCACAGTAAGTTTCATCATTCATATGGAGTGTTTAGTGTGTGCATTAAGCTAAATATCAGATAAAGAGTAAAGTCTGATTCACTTCAGTACATCTTAGAAATAAGGCATAACTAAAACTTTACTAAAAACCTGTCATTATTCTGAAACCTACTATTGAATGAGTTCATGCTTGAGTCCACCTCAACTATTTTGTGCTAATTTTGTGCATCTTTTTAAATTCCATTTTACAGTGGCTTCTCAGTGTAAGTGAGTCACGACTGCTTATCAGAATTTATGCTATTATCAGAGTATTTCTCCAGTAATCATAGAGTGTGAAAAGTCACCAAGAAAATATTTTGCTTTTCTGATGCATATTTAGTTAATACCAGCAATGCACTTGGGTCGTTCCTTCAATATTTTTACTCTAGATCTCAAAGGAGTACCTGAATTTTAATCCTTGAATCTTTTCTTTTTCTTTTGATAAGAGAGGTTTATCAGCACTTAGTACATTCAACAAATTTACTAGCGTCAGAACTTAACAGATGAGAAGCATTATTCTAGTTTGTGACTTAGTAATAAGATAGACAAAGTAAACTCAACTAAGCTCAATATCAGAATTTGCTTGTGCCAAATAGATTTCCACAGAAATAATTACTTCTAACATGGGATCCCTAGTTTATTTAGGACTACTAGGTCAGCATCTAGCACATGTATCCTCATAGGATTGAATAGTTACATAAACAGACATATCATTTTCAGAGTTTAGAAAGTTACATCAGACAACAATCAATACTTAAGCAAGTTTTCAATTAAGCACATAATACACAAAGAGAGTAATTTCTGTAAATACTGATCATAAAGTCTGATGCATCAGAACAAAACTAAGCAGATTTAGAGAAAGAACCTGAAACCATTCCAAGTTCATTTACCAATCTTGTAAAAGTAGCTTCACACAGTGGTTTTGTGAAGATATCTCCTAGTTGTTGATCTGTTGGAACAAAGTGCAATTCCAATGTACCTTCATCCACATGTTCCCTTATGAAGTGGTACCTAATGCTGGTGTGCTTTGTCATTGAGTGTTGAACTGGATTACCTGTCATAGCAATAGCACTTTGATTATCACAGTAAATAGGGATTTTGAAATATGTTAACCCATAATCCAGTAACTGATTCTTCATCCAAAGAGTCTGTGCACAACAACTTCCTGCAGCAATGTACTCTGCTTCTGCAGTTGATGTGGAAATTGACTTTTGTTTCTTGCTAAACCAAGAAACCAATCTGCCTCCAAGAAATTGGCAGCTTCCACTTGTGCTTTTCCTGTCAATTTTGCAACCTGCAAAATCTGCATCTGAGTAACCTATTAGTTTAAAATCTTATTCTTTGGGATACCACAATCCCAGATCAGCTGTTCCCTTAGGATACTTGAATATTCTTTTTACAGCTGTTAAGTGAGGTTCTCTTGGATCTGCTTGAAATCTTGCACAAAGACAGGTAACATACATGATATCAGGTCTACTAGCAGTTAGATAGAGTAGAGAGCCAATCATACCTCTGTAATCAGTAATATCTACTGATTTACCAGTATCCTTGTCCAGTTTTGTTGTAGTGGCCATGGGAGTGGATGCACTTGAACAATCTTGCATTCCAAATTTCTTCAACAAGTTTCTGGTGTACTTAGTTTGACAAATAAAAGTGCCTTCTTCATTTTGCTTGACTTGAAGGCCCGGAAAATAGCTAAGTCCCCCCATCATACTCATCTGATACCTTGACTGCATCAGTTTGGAAAACTTCTTGCAAAGTCTGTCATTTGTAGACCCAAAAATGATATCATCAACATAAATCTGGACCAGAAGTAAGTCCTTTCCATGGTTGAGGTAGAATAATGTTTTGTCTATAGTTCCTCTGTTAAATCCACTTTCCAAAAGAAACTGAGCTAAAGTCTCATACCATGCTATAGGAGCTTGCTTAAGTCCATAAAGTGCTTTATCAAGCCTGTAGACATAATCTGGATATTTGGAATCTACAAAGCCTGGAGGTTGTTCAATATATACTTCCTCCTCCAATTCTCCATTGAGAAAAGCACTTTTCACATCCATTTGAAAGACAGTAAACTTTGTGTGAGCAGCATAAGCCAAAAATATCCTTATGGCTTCTAACCTAGCAACTGGTGCAAATGTTTCATCATAATCAATTCCCTCCTGTTGAGAATATCCTTTTGCAACCAACCTTGCCTTATTCCTTATAATTATGCCATCACTATCAGTTTTGTTTCTGAATACCCACTTTGTACCAATAACAGATCTATTCTTTGGTCTTGGCACTAGGGTCCAGACTTTGTTTCTTTCAAATTCATTTAACTCTTCTTGCATTGCTTGCACCCAATCAGCATCTTGAAGAGCTTCTTCCACTTTCTTTGGCTCAGTCTGAGAAAGAAAAGAATTGTAAAGACATTCGTTTGAAGTATCTGTTCTAGTTCTGACACCTGCATTAGGATTTCCAATTATCAAATCAGGTGTATGTGATTTAGTCCACTTCCTTGCAGATGGAAGGTTTTCTCTAGAACTGGATGCTCCCCCATGATCCATGCTGTCTTCATTTTCATTTTCTGATGCTCCCCCTGAAACTATGCTCTCTGAGTTGGATTCTTCAGAATTTGGATTTTCAGAACTATCAGAACTTGGCTTATCAGAACTTGACGAATCAAAACTTGAAGAGCCAGTTATATGTTCTGATGCTTCTTGAGATGTGGTAAGATCTTGTGTATGCTCCCCCTGCATAGGTGCATCTACCTTTGGCGTAGTCACCACAGTTTCAATAACGTCAGAGTTTAATCCATCAGAGTTTGCAGTATCAGGATTTAGATTGTCAGGATTATTAGTATCAGAATTTGAGTCTTCATTTTCAAATCTCAGCTGATCATGATCAATAAAATCTTCAAGTCCAGTAATCTTCTTGTCATCAAAAGAGACATTGATAGACTATATGACCACTCTTGTTCTCAAGTTATAGACTCTGAAGGCTTTTGTGGAAAGTGGATATCCAACAAAGATTCCTTCATCAGCTTTTAGATCAAATTTGGATAGCTGTTCAGGATGAGTCTTAAGAACAAAACACTTGCATCCAAATACATGAAAATACTTCAGATTTGGCTTCTTTTTCTTCACCATCTCATATGGTGTCTTTCCTTGCTTGTTAATGAGTGTTGCATTTTGAGTAAAACAAGCAGTCTGCACAGCTTCAGCCCAGAAATAGGTTGGAAGCTTTGCTTCTTCAAGCATTGTACGTGCAGCTTCAATGATAGTTCTATTCTTCCTTTCAACAACTCCATTTTGCTGTGGAGTTCCAGGAGCAGAGTATTCCTGCTTAATTCCATGGTTTTTGTAGAACTCTTCCATTATCAAATTCTTGAACTCAGTGCCATTATCACTCCTTATTGTCTTCACATAATCTTTGACCAATTTATCCAGTTATTTGACATGATCAATCAAGATAGATGCAGTTTCACTTTTTGTGTGCAAGAAATACACCCATGTGTATCTGGTGAACTCATCCACTATGACCAAAGCATATTTCTTCTTTGAAATAGACATGACATTCACTGGACCAAATAGATCAACATGCAGTAGGTGATAAGGCTCAACAATTGATGATTCAGTCTTGCTCTTGAATAAGGATTTTCTTTGTTTAGCCTTCTGACAAGAATCACAAAGGCCATCAGGAGCAAATACTGACTTTGGCAGTCCTCTCACAAGATCTTTCTTGACTAATTCATTTATATTGTTGAAATTTAAATGAGAGAGTTTCTTGTGCCAATTCCAGCTTTCTTCAATTGATGCTCTACTCATCAGACAGATTGCAGAACCATCAGTACTTGTTGAAAGCTTAGCTTCATAAATGTTACCACGCCTGTATCCTTTCAGAACAACTTTGCCTTTAGATTTACTCACAACTTCACAGTGTTCTTCAAAGAAATCAACATGATAACCTCTGTCACAAATTTGACTTATACTCAACAGATTGTGTTTAAGTCCTGAGACCAGAGCTACTTTTTTAATGATGACATTCCCAAGATTGATATTGCCATATCCCAATGTTTTTCCAATGTTGCCATCTCCATAAGAAACACTTGGGCCAGCTTTCTCCACAAAGTCTGATAGCAGGGCTTTATTTCCAGTCATATATCCTGAACATCCACTGTCCAGAACTAGGATATTTTTCCTGTTGCCCTGCAGTCACAAAGACCACTAATGATTAGTTTTAAGGACCCAGACTTGCTTGGATCCTTTGGCCTTATCAAGTTTGTTAACATTTGCAGCAGATTTAACATTAGAGTTTATGTTAACATTTTTCTTATCAGAACTTACACTATCAGACTTTGAATCAGAATTTACACTAGAAGGAACAATGGAAACTTTCTTTAAAGAAGGTTTTATTTGATAATAATCATAGTACAAACTATGATATTCCTTACAAGTATAAATGGAATGCCATAAACTACCACAATGAAAACAAGGATTTTGTGGATTATATCTAACAGACTGACTCTTAACTCCTGACTTTAAAGGTAAGGAGTTTATGTTATTATTTTTCCTGTAAAAAGAGGCCAGATAGTTAGAACTTCCACAGTTATGACACATTTTCCTAGGAGCTTTAGGAACAGGCTTATCATCATTGCTTTTATTCACACCTTCCTTTTCATTCCTATTTTTCCTAGGTGATTTTACCTTGTTTGCGTTCTTAACATCTTTCAGCTTATGCTTAAGCTGCTTCTTAGTCATTAAACCTATATTTACTTCAGCTGTCTTTTCCTGTTTAAGTTTGTCAGAAGTTAATCCCTCTTTAACTTCTGATTTCTCATTATCAGACTTTACAGTTACAAACTTAACATGTTTTAACTTTGGCTTTTGCTTAACAACAGGCTTAATTTCTACAGTTCCTTTATCATTCTTATCCTCTCCATAACCTAATCCCTCTTTCCAATTTTCACTACTTAGCAAATTTTGAGTTGTTCTGCCAGAGTTAGTCCAAGTCCTGATAATCTCTCTTTCCTTTTCTAACTCAGTTTTTAGAGATTCATTCATTTTTAGCAATTCATCCCTAACATAAAAAGCATCATCTCTATCCTTCTGAGTTTGATGGAACATAACTAACTCTTTTTCTAAGAAATCATTTCTTTTCTTAAAAGCAAGATTTTTAGAAGTAAATCTTTCACATGTTAAAGTTTGATCTCTATAACTAACAAACATGGTTTTAAGATATCTTCTCAACTCATTAATATCATCAGTATGAAAAGCTTAAGTAGTCTGAGGTACCTTTGATTCAGCAGCTTCAGAACTGCTTTCAGCACTTGCTTTATCAGCATTTGCCATCAAAGCATAATTCTCCTTACTTTCAGAGTCTGAGGTGTCTGTCCAGCTTTTCTTCTTTGTAACAAGAGCCTTGCCTTTGTCACCCTTCACTTTCTTGCAATCAGGAGATATGTGGCCTTTCTCACCACAGTTATAGCATTTGACATTGGTATAATCTCCTCTATCAGACTTTCCTCCTCTGCCCTCAGATCTTCTGAAATTCTTCTTATCAGAACTTGTGCCTTTCCTGGAAAACTTCTTTCCCGCCCTGAACTTCCTGTATGCAATCTTTGTGATCCCTTTCACCATAAGAGCACACAGCTTCATCATCTCCTCATCAGCATCAGTCTCAGGCAAGCTTTCAGAATCTGAGTCATCATCACTTTCAGAACTTGATGACTCAGTATCAGACTTTGTGAAAAGAGCTTTACCCTTGTCTTTCCTTGAGGTAACTGCCTTGGGGGATTCTTCTTCAGCCTTAAGAGCAACTGTCCTTGACTTTCCTCCTTTCCTCTTGCTTCTTTGTTCCATCTCAAGTTCATGAGTCTTGAGCATTCCATAAATTTCATCAAGAGTTGTTTCATCAAGATTGTATTTGTCTCTTATTGTTGTTGCCTTCAAATCCCAGCATTTAGGAAGAGCTAACATGAATTTAAGGTTTGTATCTTCAAGGTCATACTCCTTATTAACCAGTGACAAATCATTCAAGAGTTTGACAAATCTATCATATAAATCAGTCAATGACTCATTAGCCTTTGAGTCAAAGTGTTCATACTCTTGAGTGAGTATTGTCTTCCTGTTCTTCTTAATTGTATCAGTTCCCTGACACCTTGTTTCCAGAGCATCCCATATCTCCTTTGCAGTCTTGCAGTTAATTACCCTGTTTGACATTACATTATCAATGGCACTATGTAGTAAGTGTCATACCTTGGCATCCTTAGCAATTGATGTGATATCTTCAGCAGTGTAATCACTCTTCTCCTTTGGTACAGTCTTTGCTGCTTCACCTGCAACTGCAACAGCGAGCTTGGTTGGTTTGTGAGGTCCTTCCTTAATTCTATCAAGATATTCTGGATCTGTAGCTTCCAGAAACATGGTCATCCTCACCTTCCATATGGCATATTCAGATGGTCTCAATATGGGAACTCTGATGGTTTCATACCGACTTTGAATTTGTGTTTTTGGAGGTTCTTCAGTTTTGGTGGGCTTAATTGGAGTTTCTGTGTCAGACATGATTGTGTTTGGATCTTAAACTGGCTGTGCGTTAACAGATAGGCTCTGATACCACTTGTTAGGTCACACACACACTGTAGAGGGGGTGAATACAGTGTAAAGTACAATCAAATCGAACTTTAAGAACTCAAGTAACAGAAAACAAACTTTATTGAAACAATAAACTCTGTTACAGTATGGAACTTTTACCTCTCAGTGATGAACAAATATCACGAGAGCTGCTAGGGTTATAATGAATAATATTTTTGATAATGATAACACTTATAGTGTAAACCCTATATCTGTGTTTATATACTACACAGTTACAAGATAATCGCTAATTGATATGGAATATAATTCTGCTTCCTAAAATATATCAATCAGATATCTTTTCTTCCAAGTATTCTATTCTTCATAGAATTCCTTCTTCATGCATATCTCTTCTTATGTTTGTCTCGATCTTCTTTCCTTTAATCAGTTGCTGTCCTTATCTGAACGTCCTTCAGTACTTAAGTTCTGATATCCATCTTCTGATAATTATCTCCTGATAATATAAGTACTGATATCCTTAAGTCCTGACTTTCAGTAAGTACTGATTTATCCTGTTTAAGTAAGATCTGAAAACTAAACATAAATCATATTAGCCATGACATTATCAAATATATCTAACAACTCTGATGTTAAATCCGCTGTAAATGTTAACAAACTTAATAAGGCCAAAGGATCCAAGCAAGTCTGGGTCCTTAAAACTAATCATTAGTGGTCTTTGTGATTGCAGGGTAAGAGGAAAAACATCCTAATTCTGGACAGTGGATGTTCAGGACATATGACTGGAAATAAAGCCCTGCTATCAGACTTTGTGGAGAAAGCTGGTCCTGGTGTTTCTTATGGAGATGGCAACATGGGAAAAACTCTGGGATATGGCAATATCAATCTTGGGAATGTCATCATTGAAAAAGTAGCTCTAGTCTCATGACTTAAATACAATTTGCTGAGTGTTAGTCAAATCCGTGACAGAGGTTATCATGTGGATTTCTTTGAAGAATACTGTGAAGTTGTAAGCAAATCTACAGGAAAAGTTGTTCTGAAAGGATACAGGCATGGTAACATTTATGAAGCCAAGCTTTCAACAAGTACTGATGGTTCTGCAATCTGTCTGTTAAGTAGAGCATCAATTGAAGAAAGCTGGAATTGGCACAAAAAACTCTCTCATTTAAATTTCAACAGTATAAATGAACTAGTCAAGAAAGATCTTGTGAGAGGACTGCCAAAATCAGAATTTGCTCCTGATGGCCTTTGTGATTCATGTCAAAAGGCAAAACAAAGAAAATCTTCATTCAAGAGCAAGACTGAATCTTCAATTCTTGAGCCTTATCACCTACCACATGTTGATCTATTTGGTCCAGCGAATGTCATGTCTATTGCAAAGAAGAAATATGCTATGGTCATAGTGGATGAGTTCACCAGATACACATGGGTGTATTTCTTGCACATAAAAAGTGAAACTGTATCTATCTTGATTGATCATGTCAAACAACTGGATAAATTGGTTAAAGACTCTGTGAAAATCATAAGAAGTGATAATGGCATTGAGTTCAAGAATTTGATTATGGAAGAGTTCTTCAAAGACCATGGAATAAAGCAGGAATTCTCTGCTCCTGGAACTCCACACCAAAATGGAGTTGTTGAAAGAAAGAATAGAACTCTTATTGAAGCTGCACGAACTATGCTTGATGAGGCAAAGTTACCAACCTATTTTTGGGCTGAAGCTGTGCACACTGCTTATTTTACTCAGAATGCAACACTTATCAACAAGCATGGGAAGACACCATATGAGATGGTGAAGAAAAAGAAGCCAAATCTGAAGTATTTTCATGTATTTGGATGCAAGTGTTTTGTTCTTAAGACTCATCTTGAACAGCTATCCAAATTTGATCAAAAAGCTGATGAAGAATTTTTGTTGGATATCCACTTTCCACAAAAGCCTTCAGATTTTCTACAATTTAAGAACAAGGGTTGTCATGGAATCTATCAATGTCTCTTTTGATGATAAGAAGATTACAGGACTTGAAGATTTCAATGATCATTATCAGCTGAGATTTGAGAATGAAGTTTTAAATTTTGATTCTATAAATCCTGATAGTCTAAATCCTAACAGTCTAAATCCTGATACTGCAAACTCTGATGGGTTAAACTCTGATGTTATTGAAACTGTGGTGACTATGCCAAAGGAAAATGCACCTGTGCAGGGGGGCATATTGAAGATACAACCACATCTCAAGAAGCATCAGAATCTAGAACAGGCTCTTCAAGTTCTGATTCATCAAGTTCTGATAAGCCAAGTTCTGATAATTCTGGAAACTCAAATTCTGATTCACAAGTTTTGATGGGCCAAATTTTGATAATTATGGAAACTCAAATTCTGAAGGATCCAACTCAGAGAGCATAATTTCAGGGGGAGCATCAGAAAATGTTGATGGAGACTGTATGGATCATGGGAGAGCATCCAGTTCTAGAGATAACCTTCCATCTGCAATGAAGTGGACTAAAGCACATACACCTGACTTGATTATTAGAGATCCTGAAGCAGGTATTAGAACTAGAACATCAACATCAAATGGATGTCTCTATCACTCTTTTCTTTCTCAGACTGAACCAAAGAAAGTGGAAGAAGCTCTTCAAGATGCTGATTGGGTGCAAGCAATGCAGGAAGAGTTAAATGAATTTGAAAGAAATAAAGTCTGGACCCTAGTGCCAGACCAAAGAACAGATCTGTTGTTGGTACAAAGTGGGTGTTCAGAAACAAAACTGATAGTGATGACATAATTATAAGGAATAAAGCAAGGCTGGTTGTAAAAGGATACTCTCAACATGAGGGAATTGATTATGATGAAACATTTGCACCAGTTGCTAGATTGGAAGCCATAAGGATATTTTTGGCTTATGCTGCTCACAAAAAGTTTACAGTCTTTCAAATGGATGTAAAAAGTGCTTTTCTTAATGGAGAATTAGAAGAAGAAGTATATGTTGAACAACCTCCAGGTTTTATAGATTCAAAATTTCCTCATCATGTCTACAGACTTGATAAATCACTTTATGGCCTTAAGCAAGCTCCAAGAGCATGGTATGAGACATTAGCTCAGTTTCTTCTGGAAAGTGGATATTACAGAGGGACTATTGACAAAACATTATTTTATCTCAACCATGGAAAGGACTTACTTTTGGTGTAGATATATGTTGATGATATCATTTTTGGTTCTACAAATGACAGACTTTGTAAAAGGTTTGCCAAGCTAATGCAGTCAAGATATCAAATGAGTATGATGGGAGAACTTAGCTATTTTCTGGGCCTTCAAGTCAAGCAGAATGAAGAAGGAACTTTTATTTGTCAATCTAAGTACAACAGAAATTTGTTGAAGAAAGTTGGAATACAAGACTGTTCAAGTGCATCCACTCCTATGGCCACTGCAACAAAATTGGATAAGGATACTGGTATATCAGTAGATATTACTGATTACAGAGGTATGATTGGCTCACTACTCTATCTAACTGCAAGTAGACCTGATATCATGTATGCTACCTGTCTTTGTACAAGATTTCAAGCAGATCCAAGAGAACCTCACTTAACAGCTGTAAAAAGAATTTTCAAGTACCTCAAGGGTACAGCTGATCTAGGATTGTGGTATCCTAGAGAATCAGACTTTAAGCTAATAGGTTACTCAGATGCAGATTTTGCAGGATGCAAAATTGACAGGAAAAGCACAAGTGGAAGCTGCCAATTTCTTGGAGGCAGATTAGTTTCTTGGTTTAGCAAGAAACAAAAGTCAATTTCCACATCAACTGCAGAAGTAGAGTACATTGCTGCAGGAAGCTGTTGTGCACAGATTCTTTGGATGAAGAATCAGTTACTGGATTATGGATATTCTAAAATCCCTATTTACTGTGATAATCAAAGTACCACTTCATAAGGGAACATGTGGATGAAGGTACAGTGGAATTGCATTTTGTTCTAATAGATCAACAACAAGTAGATATCTTCACAAAACCACTATATGATGCTACTTTTACAAGATTGGTAAATGAACTTAGAATGGTTTCAGGTTCTTCCTCTAAATCTGTTTAGTTTATGTTCTGATACATCACACTTTATGATCAGTATTTGCAGATATTACTATCTTTGTGTAATCTGTTCTTAAATTGAAATTTTCTAAGTGCTGATTGTTGTCTGATGTGAATTTCTAAACTCTGATAGTGATATGAATGTTTCTGTGACTATTCAATTCAATGAGGATAACTGTGCTAGATGCTGACCTAATAATCTTTAATATACTAATAATCCCATGTTTGAAGTAATTGTTTATGTGGAAATCTTTTAACACAAGAAAATTCTGATATTGAGCTTGGTTAAAGTTTACTTTGTGTATCTTATTACTAAGTCAAAAACTAGAATAGTGCTTCTTATCTGTTAAGTTCTGATGTTAGTAAATCTGATGGATGTACTAAGTGCTGATAAGCCTCACTTATTAAAAGAAAAAGAAAAGAAAATAAATTAAAATCAGGTACTCCTTTGAGATCTAGAGAAAAATATATGTGGAAGGGAAGACCCAAGTGCATTGCTGGTATTAAGTAATATGCATTAGAAAAGCAAAATAAAATTTTCTTGGTGACTTTTCACATTCTCTGATTACTGGATAAATACTCTGATAATAGCATAAATTCTGATAAGCAGTCGCGACTCACTTACACTGAGAAGCCATTGTAAAAAGGAATTTCAAAAGATGCATAAAATGAGCACAAAACAGTTGAGGTGGACTCATGCATGAACTCATTCTATAGTAGGCTTCAGACTAAAGACAAATTTTAAGAAAAGTTCTTAGTTATGCCTTATTTCAAAGATGTACTGAAGTGAATCAGAATTTACTCTTTGTCTGATATTTAGATTAATGCACACACTTACAGTCCATATGAATGATGAAAATTACTGTGGTGATAAATGTTGTTTTAGATGAACAATTTAAGTGTCAGTTGCATAAATTCTGAGGACAAGTTCTGATGGAAGTTCTGATGATTAAGTTCTGATGAAATCATATCAGTATTTGTGTGAAGAATTACATAAATACACATTCACTTTTCGAGTTAAGGAGCCATATTCTGATGATTTTTAAATTATGATAATAATCAAGTTCTGATGCTGATGTGGCAGTATTTATTTACTTGGTTTATTTTTGGTCATTACTTATTTTCTCAGAATATTGGTTTATGTGAGATAAAGTAGTAATAATCATTTATTTAGTGGGAACAGTTTTTTTTAAAAACTGAACGTGCAATGTAATTATTACTTATTTACCGTGCCAATTAACTTTTGCCTTAACTGCTGCATGGCTGACAGGTGTAAAGGTATGTTCCACTTCTCATTAACTTTTGCCTTAATCTTTTATTTTCATTTTTATTCTACTCACTCTTTCTCTTTTTTTATTCTCTCTCACATTTTTCTGACGGTTTTCTATACAGACATTTCATCAAACACCTTTCAGGAAAACTAATTTCTCACTTATTTCTGATGGCGCCCAAGGATTTAATTGTTGATGGAGCCAAGTTTGTACCAAATAACTATGCTGCAATCTTGAATAAGGCTGAAGCTCCATCACATCTATACTTTGTCCAAGATTTATTAACCAATAGTGAGATTGGGTATGCTTTGACTCAACCCCAATCTATTTCAAGCAAACAAGTGCTGGCATTTTGGAAAACTGGGCTATTTGATGATGGTGGTGCTACTGGTACTCCAAGCATTATTTTCATATCAGGAGATGTCGAGCATGTGGTTACTCTTGGAGCAGTTCATAAAGCTCTCCACTTACTTGAAGGTTGCACATTCTCAACAGTGGAGGATCCTGTCTTACAGCAGCTTATGGCCAGTCTGGGCTATGAGAAAAGTTTGGGAAAGCTGGGTCAACTGAAAAGATCAAATATCAGAAATGAATGGAGCTTTTTCTTCGATTGTATTACAAAGGCATTCGCCAATAAATGATCCAACTTTGATGCTATTCCATCATGAGTCAGCAAATCGGGTATGCCCTTATTCATTAAACTCATTTTGATTTTGCAAGTGTTGTGCTAGGTTTCATAGGGGATAGGATGACAGGGGATAGGAATGTAGTATACTTTGCTAGATTCTGTCAGCTTATATATACTTTCTATTGTGCTGATGAACCCCAACTAGCCAGTGATTTAATTCCACTCTTTAAGCTTGTAAAAAGGGCTTTTAATGACTTGTTAAATGCTGACAATAAGAAACAAGTGCAGAGACCCTTTCAGATTCCTCAGTTAGTAAAACAGATCTTGGTAAATGCTGATCCAGAAACATACATATCTGTTTACCCTGATGTTCAACCCACCAACACATCACAGCCAACTCAACAACCATCAGAAAATACCACAACTACACAAACACCTCAAACTTCTCAACCTCAAACAACTCAACCCTCCATCAGGACATATTACAAACCAACACAATCATCTCAACCTCAACCTTCAGCACATCCAGTGAAGCCTTCATCTTCAAAACCCAAGAGGACTAAGATAATACCTCAGTCTCAACAGAAGAGAAGGAGAATAGTTCTGAGAGATGAGTCAGATAATGAGGAACAGGTTCCAATATCAGAACCTGTTGTTGTAGAAACTGAGAAGATCTCTTCTCAGAGAGATACTGAAACTGGGAGTTCTAGGCCCCTCAAAAGGCTTAGAAAGCTAAATTCTGATGATGAAGCTCCCAAAGTCTCAACTTCAGCAAAGAGACTTAAAAAGCAAAGAGTCAGGATGGCTGTAAGTGAATCATCACACTCTGAAGAAGTTCTGGAAGAAGCAGCTAAGGAAGGGGGTCAGGAATCTCTGATCCCAACAGAACCTATAGTCATTGAATTACTTCCCACAGCTGAATCAGACTTTACTCAAGCTCCAAAGTCTCCTATTCAAGAGCAAGAGGATATTCCAGAGCAAGTGCCTACACCTTCCGTGTCTCCTATAATTGAACCAGTACCTGCTGAAGACCCAGGTACAAGTGCTGAAATAGACATACATAACTTGGTTGTGCCTGAGGTTTTGTTCTTAGAAGCTCCACTAACTCAACTCACTCCACCAACAACACCAATTCTAGATGCTGATTTCAATAAAGATATTCCAACAACACCAATTCTGAATCTGGATGATGAAAATCAGATTTTATGTGGGCATCAAGATTTGGATGTTGATCAGAACTTAGTTGCAGATCAGAATTTAGAGGATGATGTTGAAGCCTCTATAGCCTCACATACTGTTATTTTATCAGAGGATGCTGATACTGCAGGCTCTGTAAGTTCTGATGCTGACAATGCTGAATCTACTGGTGAAGCTGCTACTAATCTAGATGCTGATGCAGCTGGTCCTTCAGGACATGCACCTCAACAAACAGTTAACAAAGCTGATTTGATCAAGAAATTTGTTAGAGAGGATGCACCAGTACCTTGGAGTGAAACTCCTAGAGGAAAGGAGTGGACTAAGGAATGGAACAAAGTTACTTTTGTTCCTACTAAAAAAATTCTTGCTGAGCACCTTGCCAAAGCTGATGAAATGCTGATAAATGATGATTTCAAGGCACAGCTTAGAGTTACTGCATTGAGTACAAGGCACCTTCAAGGTCAACACTCAATAACTCATGACAAGGTGAATAAAATTCAAGAATCTCTGATCCAACAAGATTAAATATGAAATTGGAAAAGAACAGATTTCTCAAGCCAGCCTTTGACCGAATTGGGCATATTGAAAAGACTCAGGAGAAGCAACAAAATCAAATTTCTGAAATTCTAAAGAATCAAGCTTCTCAGCAAACTCAACTCAATGAGATCCAATCCTCAGTGGAATTGCTTGTCTCTCTTCTTTTACCTGCTGATGCCAAAAAGGGGGAAAAGTGATTAAGTCCAAATGCAAATCTACTCAACCACTGAAGGGTAAGGATGATGGAAATGATGACCAGGGAAACTATGGAAAGGGTAGAGGTCATGGTCAAGGTAAAGGTTCTTCATCAAAGACAACTGAAATTTCTACACAAAAAACAAGTTCTGATGCTGGGAGAAGAATAAGTTCTGATACTGGTAAAAGGATAAGTTCTACTGGACATTTGGAGCTTGATGAAGAAATTTCAAAGAGATTATTTCTCAAAGAAAATCCAGGAATGGACTTTGAAAGTCTAAAGGAAGAAGAAGCTAGACTTAAAGCAGAATATGTCAACTCCAAGTCTAAAGCTTCTGTTATTGAAAAGAAACTTCCAAAACCTAAGGGTATTGTGATTAAGGAGAGGACAAATTCTGAGGCAACCAAAGCCAAATCACAAGTGGAGGTAGATCCAAGATTCAAGGGCAAAGAAAATATTGATGAACCTGTAAAGGTATATGTGCCAATCATGGATGAAGAAATAATTGATGAAGAAGATGCTAGTCTTACTCTGATGAAAAAGAAGATTTCTCAATCAACCTCTGACATGGCTCAAGTTGTTCAGTGTCAAGAAGTAGTAAGTTCTGATATGACAGTGAAGCAAGCAACCTCTGACATAGCTCAAGTTGGCTTGATATCAGAAGATAAGGAAAAGGAAACCTCTGACATTGCTCATGTTAAACCTTCAAAGATTCTACTACCAGGATTCACCAAAGCTCAACAGACTCAACCTTTGAAGACTACATCAAGTGGTTTTGAAGCAAGAGTTGTTACAGGAAAGGAAGCAAGAGATAAATCAGGATTGGGTAGTTCTAAAGAGAAGATAATACACAACACTACCAATGATCCAACTTCCTTAAGTGAACCAGGTGTAGGAGCAACTCCTGAGAGATTGAATCAACTTGAATCTGTACAAATGGTTTACCACTCTGTTTTGAAAGAAGATATCATGTTATACTTTATGACAGATGGGAGGGTATTCCAGATCAGGGAGAATGCAATTTCATTGAAGTATTTTGAAGAACTGGAACATGTTATATTTCTACTTCAAGTGAAAAACAGATCAACAGATGGTGCTGCAGGGTGTTTAAAATCAAATATTCAAAGACAGAAGAAGCTTTACTCTGTAAAGTCTGACAGCCCATACTGTCCTAAGTATAGATCTCACAGTGGAGAAATTGTTGAAATGAAGCCTAATACTAAAATCATCACTACATTTTCTGGTATTAAGGGACTTGAATTCAATCTAGAGTCTGATAAAGCCTATATCATCAGATTAGATGAGGATATAAGGAAAGCTAAAATAAATGATCTCAGGGCTGCTATCTTTCAAACTGGTGTAGATACAGTTGAATTAAAAAATCCTAAAAGGAGGATGGTCAATAAACTTGAATATGCTGAGAGATGTCTGTTGAAGAACTATCTCAGAACAACTCCTGATATCAAAGGAATCAGAAATTGAAGCCAAATCAAAGATCTACAACTGCTTAAATTCTGAAGGATATACAGACTGAAGCTGATATCAGACTTTAAGGATGGTAAAACTACAAGGACTATAAGTTGTAGTTATTTAGTCAAATTCTCATGCATTTGTACTTAATGTTTTTGACATCATCAAATATCTGTTAAACTTGTATATTATGCTAATTTACAAGTTGGGGGAGATTGTTAGATATCTTTGTGATGTCATGTCTAATATGATTTGTGTTTAGTTTTCAGATCTTACTTAACAGGATAAATCAGTACTTAACTGGAAATCAGTACTTATACTGAAGTCAGGACTTAAGATATCAGAACTTAAGTTGTCAGAACTTAAGTTATCAGGAGATATTTATTAGGAGATAATATCACGACTTAAGGAGACTTTCAGATAAGGAAGGCGACTGATTGAAAGGAAAGAAGATCAAGAAAAACATAAGAAGAGATATGCATGAAGAAGAATTCTATGAAGAATAGAATACTTGGAAGAAAAGATAACTAGTTGATATATATTAGGAAGCAGAATTATATTCGATATCAATTAGAAGATTATCTTGTAACTGTGTAGTATATAAACACAGACATAGGGTTTACACTATATGTGTTATCTTAATCGAGATTATTATTCATTGTAACCCTAGCAGCTCTCGTGATAATTTGTTCATCACTGAGAGAGAACAGTTCTTTGTAAAAGAGTTTATTGTGTTGAATAAAATCTGTGTTTTGTTACTTGAGTTCTTATATTCGATTTGATTGTAGTAAACACTGTATTCAACCCCCTTCTACAGTGTGTGTGACCTAACAAAGATCTACTTTTAAAATACTTTCTGAATTTCAGAAAGTCATTCGAATACTTTCAAATCGTCAAAAAATATTATATCGACTTACTTTAGATATTTTGACTATAATTTCAAAAGAAACTCCCCCTTATATATTTATCTGTTGACAATGGTCAACTTACATTATCTTGGTACTTCCTCCGAAAATTCTCGGAAGTACATATATATACATACAAATCAAAGTGTACCCATCAACAAGCAATATGCTTGGGGAACAATATAAGTTCCAGATATATGATGGGATTCTTACAAAGACAAGGAGGGGTAAACTCCAGTACTTCGTGGACTGGGGAGACTACCAATTTACTACCATATGAGAAGGTATCTTATATACCGATGAACATGTGGAGTATGAAACATTTATGTAAAGTGTAATAGGCAGTTGGTAAGACACTCGCGAAAGAATCGCCTTAAAACTCGTAATGGTTAATTTTTAAAAAATGGTGGAGCCGAGGGTACTCGAGCGACTTAAGTGAATCGTTAAGCGCAAAGCGAGCTTTAGAGTCTAAATTGGTTAAAGTATAGATTTATAAGTGACTTTGGTTTAATTTCAACTTATATGTTGTTTATAGGTTACCAGACTCTTCCCAAGCCATTTGTAACCCCCAGTCGCTCAGGCAAGTTTTCTACCCGTATAACTGTTGTTGTGATGTATATGTGTATATGCATGATCTTGTGATAAATGCATATTTGTTATTAGCAAATTCTTGCGATATATTGTAGCATGTGATATGGTATATATGCATGCCTGTTTCGTATTCTTGATTTATATATCTTTTGGTTCAAATGCTTATTAGTTGCATAATACCTATGCTAGAGATAAGCGGTATTTGAGTATACCCTTAATATAGGGGATCAAAAGGTGAACTTTTTCTAAAACCGGGAGGCGAGGCTCCCGAGTATTATATATATATATATATATGAATAGTTTTTAAAACTATTAATTGAAGAAGGTTTATTCGATAACTTTATATTATTTAATGAATATTACTTGAATATTCATTCGAGGACAGATGACTCCGCTTATATTATTTAATTAAATATTATTTGAATATTCATATGAGGACCTATGACTCCGATTATTTTTTGAAATGTATTCTTTATTTTACTAAAGAATAAGGTGTCGATAATCAAACGTATTTTTTTGATTATTCAAATAAAGATAGTACTTTCGTATAAGTATATCTTTCATTATTTAATACTCATTTCAAGTATAAGTTTTATAACTTCTACTTCAATTATTTGTATAAAGATTATTCTTTAAGGGAATATTATTTAAATGATAATATTCAGATATTTTCTAATATATCGGGACTGATTTACTTTATTAAATCAGCATTACTCCAAACATTCTTAAAAATGTTTTCGAGTCTTCAAAATGATTTTAAAAATTAGAGCGGATCCCAAAACTCATTTTTATAGTTAAGATCTTCCTTTCGAATGGGATTTAAATACTCGCTCAAAACTTGAGGGATCCGGCTCAGTGGTGTATTTTACATTCGCAACGAGGTTGCTGTTTTGATAAATGAATTGATTACTTACCCAACGTTCGGGAAGTAAGTCCATCTATTGAGTCGGCATAAGCAACATGGGCTCAGTGGGCGTCCATGAAAGTGTAAGTGGCTCAGTGGGAGTCCATCAAATGCGTAAGTGGCTGAGTGGCAGTCCAACATAAGGTCCTATTGCGACCAGGGTGATGACCAGTGGGGAATTCATCCATCTACTAGTAGAAAAGGTTACTTATTGGTATCTTTGCCTGATCAGCAAGATATCAGGTTTATGCCAAGGTTTTCTCCTTTCCAAAATTCATTGGATATTGCAACTCTGTTTATAATTTTCATAACAGAGGTTTTCAAGGAGTGTATGAAATGTATATATATAGGTATATATATATATCGGGACTTAATGAAGTATCTCGTAACTTCATTATTTATAATGATATTTCAAGGATTGAATCTATTCAAGTCTTATCTTGTAGTCTCATATGGGTGATGAACTTTTGAAACTGATTATAACTTGAATGGTGGTAGTTCAAGTAGTATTCGGATATAAGTATATTGGAGTATCTTGTAACTTCATCTTTTAAACTTATATCTAGTAAATGATTATCTTGTGCATGTCAAAGATTTTCGGAAAAACATTGAGACAAGGTTAGATATATGAGATCACCTTGCAACGATATTTTATACAGTTATAAACGGGAACTCTGTGTATATTATACATGTCAGAGGATTTCAAAGATTGTGAAAAGTATATATGTACATATATACTGAATATTTTGCGACTTGGACACGGTAAGATATAACACTTGGTTCATTTCTTCTTGACCAAGACTTTCATGAGTACTATGAGAATGCACATATTATTTTGGTGGGCTTGTTGCTCACCCTTGCTTTCTTCTTTCATCACACAATATCAGCTAGATAAGATGAACAGGACCAAGCTTCCAATTTGCAAGCGGTTAGAAAATGTTCCGCAGTTTGCTGGAAGCGTTGATGCCGCCGTAGCTGAGGTAGGAGCTACCAATAGGCTAGGTTTTCAACTATTGATGAACCAGATTTATGTATATTTATGAATTGTAATAATGGCAAAGAAATGTAAATTTATTCAGAAACCCTTTTAAGGTGTATTGGCATATAGTTGTGGAATAAAATGACTTGTGATTATTTTTGGATATTCATCTCTGAGACTATAACTTGTGGTGTGTGTGTTTACGGTGGGGTCACAGTATAGAATAGTTGATTATTTATTAAGATTGGGTGTTATTAAGGGAAATGGAACTCGTGACAACCCGGATCCCCGACCCCGGATTTGGGGGTGTTACATTCTACTTGGGTATTAGATACCGCCTGTGGTTCTCATATTTGCAATTCGTTGCAGGGACTAAGGAGAAGTAGGACTCTTGAGGAAGAGGAGGTTATTCTACGGATGGGAAATGGAGCAAGAGTTGCTGCTGAAGCTGTAGGATCATTTCATTTACATATGCCTACGGGCAAGACTATTGTTTTAAATAATTGTTATTTTGTTCCTTCGATTGTGAGGAATATTATTTCTATTCCCATGTTAGACTTGGATGGATTTTCATTTGTTATTCAGAATAATAAATGTTCAATTCTTAGAGATAACGTTCTTTATGGAAGTGGTATTTTAAATAATGGTTTGTATGTATGTGACGTAGAGCATGATTTACTACAAATTGAATATCCTAATAAAAGAAAAAGGGATGATGAAAATATCACTTTTTTGTGGCACTGCAGACTTGGTCATATTAGTGAAAATAGACTGCGGATATTGCATAAGGAAGGGTTACTTGACCCCTTTGATTTTGAATCATATCCTACATGCGAGTCTTGTCTTTTGGGTAAAATGACCAAATCTCCATTTAGTGGACATGGAGAGAGGGCTGCAGATTTGCTAGGATTGGTACACACAGATGTATGTGGACCAATGTCTACGCAAGCCATGGGTGGATTTTCATACTTTATTACTTTCATAGATGATCGATCTAGATTCGGATATGTGTATTTGATGAAACACAAGTCTGAAGCCTTTGAAAAGTTCAAAGAATATAAGCATGAAGTGGAGAAACAAACCAAACATAGTATTTTAACTCTTCGATCAGATCGAGGTGGTGAATACTTGAATGGAGAGTTTCTAGATTATCTCAAAGAAAATGGTATAGTCTCCCAGTGGACTCCTCCATATACTCCACAGTTGAATGGGGTATCTGAAAGGAGAAATCGAACTTTGTTAGACATGGTTCGGTCCATGATGGGCTATACGAATCTTCCAGTATTCCTGTGGGGTTATGTATTGGAAACCTCAACATATTTACTGAATAAGGTGCCTTCCAAATCTGTCCCTAAAACTCCATATGAGATATGGAAAGAAAGGAAACCGAGTCTTAAACACGTTAAGATTTGGAGATGTCCAGCTTATGTCAAGAAAGTTGACCCAGATAAGCTGGAATCTTGATCCATAAAATGTAGTTTTGTGAGATATCCTAAAGAGACTTTAGGGTATTACTTTTACACCGATCATAGGGTGTTTGTCTCCAGACATGCTACCTTCTTGGAAAAGCAGTTTATCCTTGAAGGAAACAGTGGGAGCAAAATTGAACTTGATGAAGTTCAAGAAGCACAAACTACTACGAATCAAGTGGAAACACCTGTTCAGACTGAACAACCTTCTGTGGAACAGCCCATTCGTAGGTCAGGGAGAGTGTCTCGCCAACCTGAGAGGTATTATGGCCTTGTCATTGAGAATGACAATGAGTTGTCAATCATTGATGATGACGACCCTATGACCTATAATGAGGCTATGAGTAGTGTTGACTCAGAGAAATGGCAAAGTGACATGAAATCCGAAATGGAATCTATGTATACCAACCAAGTATGGACTTTGGTTGAAGCACCTGAGGGTGTGAAGCCTATTGAGTGCAAATGGGTATACAAAAGAAAGATTGGAGCAGATGGCCAGGTGGAGACCTATAAGGCCAGGCTCGTGGCAAAAGGATTCAGACAAAGATAAGGGATTGACTTTGATGAAACTTTTTCGCCTGTAGCCCTGTTAAAATCAATTCGGATTTTGCTTGCGATTGCTGCTTACTACGACTATGAGATCTGGCAAATGGACGTGAAAACGGCCTTCCTCAATGGGAAACTTGAAGAGGAAGTGTATATGACACAGCCAGAGGGTTTTCTTTCTAAGGGAAATGAAAACCTAGTGTGTAAGCTGCTGCGAACCATATATGGTTTAAAGCAAGCTTCTTGTAGATGGAACATCCGTTTTGATGAGACAATCAAAGAGTTTGGTTTTATCAAAAACATAGATGAACCATGTGTCTACAAGAAGGTTAATGGGAGCACGATAATATTTCTTGTATTGTATGTGGATGACATACTTCTTATAGGAAATGATATACCGATGATGCAATCAGTCAAAGTGTGGCTATCGAAGAACTTCACTATGAAGGACTTGGGAGAAGCATCCTACATTCTCGGTATGAAGATCTATAGAGATAGATCTAGAAGAATGATAGGTCTTACCCAGGGTACATACATCCAGAAAGTGCTTAAAAGGTTTAGCATGGAAAACTCCAAAAGAGGTCTCATACCGATGAGCCATGGAGTGTCCTTTTCCGAAAAGATGTCTCCTAAGACACCTGAGGAAAGAGAGCGTATGAGTAAGCTTCCTTATGCTTCAGCAATAGGATCTATCATGTACGCGATGTTATGTACTAGGCCTGATGTTGCTTATTCAATCAGTGTGATGAGCAGATATCAGTCCAATCCAGGTGAAGACCACTGGAAAGCAGTGAAGAACATCCTTAAGTACTTGCGAAAGACTAAGGATATTTTTCTTATTTTTGGTGGCGGATCTGAGTTGAAAATAGAGGGTTATACTGACTCTAGTTTTCAATCAGAAAGTGATGATAGCAAATCCATGTCAGGGTACGTGTTTACTCTGAATGGTGGTGCGATTAGTTGGAAGAGTTCCAAACAGTCTACAATGGCTGACTCCACAGCGGAAGCAGAATATATAGCTGCAAGTGAGGCTGCAAAAGAAGCCGTTTGGATGAGGAAATTTGTTTCTGAGTTGGGAGTTGTTCCTAGCATTGAGGAGCCTATTGTGTTGTATTGTGATAACAACGCAGCAATAGCACAAGCCAAGGCACCTAGGTCTCATAAAAATTCCAAACATGTTTTGCGACGCTTTCATTTGATTAGGGAAATCATTGAAAGAGGAGATGTCAAGATTGAGAGAGTTGATACACATAACGATGTAGCAGACCCACTCATAAAGTCATTGTCTCAGATTCATTTTGATCGTCATAAAGAGAATATGGGTATTAGATACCAGGGTGATTGGCTTTAGTTCAAGTGGGAGATTGAAAGTGTTTGTCCTAAATCCAATCATGTATGATGAGTTAGGAAGAACTTTCTTGTATTCCTATTTGATTTCATTTAAATTAATAAAAGACTTGTTATATTTTTATGGGCTTTATCTATTTAAAGTGTATTAAATAAGATGTTCCATAGTTTAGAGTAAAGCTTGTAGAATTATAATGAGATTATAATTGTGAGATCTAGAAGATGACAACTCTAGACTTAAACAGTTCCTGATCATAGGATAACTAATCGGATGTTAGTGGATCCGCAAAGATTGGTACATACTATGCTTGCTCCCTTCAGGAGGATGTCTGTTCTCATAGGCATTTGTATGGTGACACTATAGCTAGTATGTAGGTGCTTATTAGGGAATAAGTTCACTGAACATGACTCGATAAGTTGAACAACTAATGGAGATTACTTACGTGTCAATAGTTATCCACTGAGTGATAGTTGTACAAGTGTCCTTAGACTTGAGATCGTTAAAGGTATCTTATATATAATAAACTGTGCTTTGGTTTAGTCCTTAGTCTCAAGAACATCCATTAGGTCTATTCTGGGCATAGGGATTTGTGTATAGAGATAGTTAACGTCAATAGAGGATCTACCCCTTCCAGTATAGTAAGTGAATATCCTATGTTATTCTTAGTATGCGAGTTCTGGAATCTCTGGCCAGAGTGTATGAAATTAGAAAGGAGTTTCTAATTTGCATTAATATGAACTTTGCATTATGAATAAGAAATCATATGATTAAATTTGATAGGCCTGACACGAGATCCATGCCTTGTATTTATTCGGGATATTATAAGGGTAGAAGGAATTCATTGTACGGTAACTAGTCACTGATAGGTTCTTGATATTCTAAGCAGTGAATTCATATTATCCGGATAGTAGCGATATGTTGAGAAGCATCACTCACGATGTAGAATAAATATAATTAATCAGTTAATTATATTTAGTGAATTTTAGTATTCATGTAAATAATTAATAAAAGTTTATTATTATTTATTTCTACTACCGGCATAATATTGAACCTACAGGGTCACACCATAAAAGAATATTTTCTTTGATGAAATAATGAGAGAGAGAATTATTTTCTAAATAGTTAAGAAAAAGAAATAATGATTAAAATAGATTTAATTATTATTAAAGCATTTTATGAAGATAAAATGTGGGGGTTAATATATATAAAGATATATTATAAAACCCTAAGAGAGCCCTATAAATAGAATGAGATGGCTCATTCTATACACACAATTTTTTTTTTGGTTTTGTGAAAACCCTAGCCTCCATTTTCTTCCTCTCTCTCTCTCTCCCAAAAACTCCATTTTATAAAAGCTCGGTCTTATAAAAGGTTCATCGAAGAGGATTGTTCTTGGTGGATACCGGTAGAGTGTTTCACACACTGAGGAGCAACTGCTAGCACTCCAATTTTATAAACTTCGATTCACGAGGTATGATTTCGATTCCTCAATTTTTCCCTTTTATACATTTTTCTATATGTGCGGTATATGGTTTTTACGGAATAAATGTTATTTCATACTTTCGCTCATCCGTAAATTCCATCACTCCTCTAGACTGAGCAAATTTAGCTTATTTCCTTGACTGTCTGAACTTCTTTCCTAACTTCACATTGTTTTCTTCAATTTGATATTGGAGTTGCCTATAGAACTCAGATTCATCTCCATTTGTCTGATCCAGCTTTTCTCGCATCTCCATAAGAGTTTCATTGCTTGAAATTTTTAGCTGATCTTCCAATCTGAAGAATCTTCTGATGCATTTTCATCTTTGAACTCCATTATCCAGTATGGCCTCAAATGCACCCTATCTCCAGTAAAAGGAATTGTTAATACTCTTGGGAGTGCATTTAGTCCTCTCTAGCTATTCCTTATCTCCTCAATCTTGTTTAGTACCATTTTATTGGAAACTATGTTGAACCCAAAGTTCTTCTTGATTGAGGAGAAGATTGTCACCAGAGTAGAATAACCTTCATTGAGAATTTTGTGAAGGGGCCAGGTCATCTCTCTTCCATCCTTGTACCCGAAGACTAATCTTTCTGGAAGATGTCTGTAAGCATCAATGACTCTAACTTCATCTATCTCGTCCAGATAAAGATTTATGTCTGAGAATTCTTTAATGTCACAAATGAAGAGTTGATATCCCTTATTGACAGTTGGTTTGGGTGTGGTCAGTGATTTGGATTGAAGTTTGACAGACTTGACCTTCTTGATTATTCTTTTCTTTGTCCTTCTTGGCTTGGTTTGAATTGGAACGAATAGATCAGGAAGTGATAGGCTTTCCCAATCTATAGGTTCATCCTTGGGAATTATGATTTCACTATGGAAATTCTTGTCAGGATAAACCTTGAATTCAGCTTGTTCCACTGTGGGCATGGCTGTTTGACTTGAAGTAGTAGATTGGGTTGGCATGTATTCTTCCTTATCTTCATCAAAATCCAAAATTCTCTTGGGTTTGAGTTTGTATCTAAATTTCCTAGTCTGCTTTGGTTTTTTTGCTTTCTTTAATCAGATTCTCAGTTGTCACAGTAGACAAAGCAACTTCTGTGGTTGCAGGTTTCTTAGCTAGGTTCTTGGCATCTAAAGCAGCTTGTTTTAGTTATTGTTTGAGCCTTACCTTTTCTTCTTTCATAGCATATGCAAACTGTGGATGTCCAGCCACCACACAGATCATTTTACCATTCCTATAGATTTTGGCTTTTCCCTTCTTTGAGACTGAATCTCTAGGATTTTTGAAGAAAGCTATAGACCTTCCAAGCAGCTTCTTCTCATATGGTTTAGGGGTTTCATACATTAGGTCCAATGGATTTTTGTCTGAATTCTTTAGATAATTTTTCTTGGGTTTAAAAATCACATTAGCCTTTGGAGATTTAATATATGAGGATTGATCTCTTTCCAGGTTCCCTAAGCTCATGTCATTTGCTGAAATTGGTCTCAATTGAGAGAAATGAGAGAAGACTTAGTCTTGCTTCTCAATTGGACCAAACTTCTTCTTGATTTTTTCATCAAGCTTCTTCCATTTTTCATTCAGCTCCAATTCAGCTGCTGCTATATTGATTAAATAATTGCTATCAAGGGTTGGTGGCTTAGAGAGAGTAATTGCTGGAAGAATCACCTCGCTGACTTGTATATTGTGCACTTTCTTCCTCTCACTAGCTGACTCTCCCTTGCTAACTAAAATGATAGAGTCTTTCTCCCCCTTTTTATTAACATCTAGTTGAGTAGAGGTTGAGGTTTATGCAACCACCAGTTTTTGAAGAAGTAGTGTTTGTTGAGCTTGATGGAGGTGGATTTGAGTAATAGAGGTTTCAAGAGTCCTTAGCCTGGTATCCAAAGAATCCACCTTGGTGCTGAGATCAGAGTTTTTCCTGAGTTTCCTGTTGATATCTAACATTGTTGAGGCAGGAAGCATAGACTCTAATCTCTGAGTAATGTCCTTTTCGACCTGTCCAATCTATATCTTGATCTCAGACACATCTTGATTTTGCTTGAGAGATTGGATTTTGTGTAGTTGAAGAGATTCAAGGTGGGCTTGGAGAAGATTCTTGGTGTTGGCATTTGTAGCGGCTTGCATAGCAGTCTGAGTCTGATGAATTAGATTGGAGAGAGTAGATTTGAAATGGTGCACATCACATTCTTTGCTAAACATCCAAGACGGAGTGTTTGTACTTGAGCTGGGGCCTGCTTCCCCCCTTTGTGCATGAAATCTCCTTCATCATCATCTTCATCCCCAAACATATCCTCAGAACCACCAGTTGGATAATCAAAATCATCACCAGCTGTGGAAGGCATGGAAGTGATTGCATCCTTGGCCCTTTGCATAGAAGCAGTTGTGTGCACCAAGTTTAGAATTCTCCCAGCAGCCTCATTGTCCTGTTCAGCCAAGACTTGATAAGCTGGAACAGGGTGAGTAAACCTCAGCTTCATAAGAAATAGAGTCTAATACAACTTGGTAATCTTGCTGAAATAACTGTTTCTTTTCAGCCTCATTGACATCCCGTAACTCACTAACAATGGGCTCTTCCCATTCTTCACTACCTACTTTTCTCTCATTTTCTCTATTTTCTTGCATCAAGGGCTCCCCTTGGCTTCCCACCCTCACAACCTCACCTTCACCTACTAATGTTGGACTCCACTCACTCACTTTTTCCAAGATGGAAGAAATAGCTTGCATATTTTCACTCTTTTCCTCTCCTTTTTCCTGAGAGCAACTCAGCCTCTCACTCTGTTCACTCCCTTCCCTCAATCTTAGAAGTGATTGTACAACTACTAAATCATCTGCACTTTTGACAACAGTTGAGATTTCAAGTGGTGCAGTGATGGTCAACGGATGAGAAACATCCGTCGAAGCAGTAGTTGAAAGTGTCAACGGATGATTGCGGTTAAGCACATCCGTCGAGATACAATCACTAGTCAACGGATGAACAATATCCGTCGAGATAGTAGAAATGACAGAGTTTGGAGTAGAAACTACTGTAGAATCTGTGGTGATTGATTTGAGATTTTGCACATATTTCTCAGTAGAATCAGAAAGAAATGGCAAGTGAGCCAACAAATCATCTAAAAAATGATGCTCACTTGCTATAGATTTTGGCTTCTCCATGAGAGTCAAAGATGGAGAATCAGGAATTGATGTGTGAATCATGTCCACATCCAAATAATTTGTGGGTGAGTTCTGTGTGTGAGGTGTTTCTATTATTAAAGATTTTGGTTGTGACTCCACATTTACAGGAGCTATATCAACCTGACTTTGAGAAGGTGCTGTAACCGAGTCTTTGACTGCAGTTTACACAGTGTGTACACCTTGTGTATCCCCAAGTGTTTTAGATTTCTTCTTTCTAGCATAAGTTTGAGGTGAGCTTGTGTTCCTAACCCTCTTGTCCTATTCTCTTGGTTGAGAGCTTGTTTCAATAGTAACATCCTTTTGGGAGGATGAAACTAGTAATGAGATTGAGTCCTTATTAAGCACTACAGTTTGTTGGAAAATTGTACTGTGTCTAGGTTGGGTTACACACATCTCTCCCTCCTTATTCTTGGGGCTTCTTTTATGTTCACCCTATCCCTCACCAGACTTACTTCCCTTCACATTCCCCTCTTGGTTTTTGGTGGATGTTACAACTAGCTTCTTTTGAGAGAAATAAAATGGGGCTTTCTTTGACTTGGATTTTGTAATACTTGGTTTTGTAGCTTTGGCAGGCACCTGTTTGGTCACTGTCACAGGTACCATGACCACAATTGATTGCAAAGAAACTGGTGGTTGAGAATTAGTAGGGACATAAATATTTACCTCACTTACCCGAGGTTGTTCCATAATTAGCATGTAAATAAGGGGAACATCCTTGTGGTGATTTGCCCTGTTCAGCTCAGCAATAATTCTACTCTCTTGGACCCAACAGTCTAACTTGTTTGTTGGGTTCAAGATTGAGAGATCCTCAGACACAAAATTAGCTATTAACATAAATAATCTAGCATAATATATGTTTTTGGACCTCTTCTTAATATCTCCTAGTTTACTCCCTAATTCTTACATAACTGATGTGCTGAAATTGAAATACTTATCACTAAGAAGCATATAAAACATGTTAACAACTGAGTAGATGTAATATCCCATATTTTCAGATATTATTATTATTACTAATTGAAATTGTTTATGTGATTTTAAGTGAATTTTAGTGAATTGTATGATAATTGGAATTGATGTTTGGATGTTTATATGTGATCTTATTTGAGTATTTTAATTTGTAATATGTCCAGAATAAAGTATAGATAATTATGGTATTTTTCTGATAATTTTTGGTTTGTTATATGATTTTATAAGGATTTATAGATTTAATAAATGATGTTTTCTGAGTAATTATAAAACCGAGAATTTCCCAACCTCAACTGTTTTTACATTTTTACAACCCAAAACTCTTCTGAAAACTCCTTCCTAACCTAATCTGGTAATTCCGGACATTTTCCGCATTTCAACTTTTCAATTCGGGTTACGGTTTGACCCATACGCGTCCCATCGTACAATTTTCGATACGATAATCATTTCGATAGAGTAATAAAACTCGTATTCTCGAGAGACGTGATATTTTTACATTATTTTCTCATACGGTGTTTTATAAGAAACTCGATTTTGATAATTATCCATATCTGATACTAAATTGTATCGTTTTTTATAGTTACTTAGCGGCTAAATAATCTATTTTGGATCATTTTGCAGTTACTTAGCGACTAAGCAACTAATTTATCGATCCAACACGAACCAATATTTCATAAATATATATAGCCTTTTTCTTATTTCATTTCATTTGTTTAATCATAATCAGTCAATAAAATATAGAATTTACAGAAAAAACCCTAAAAACGTTACGTTCTTCATAATCAACGCACTAACGAAGGCGTTATCGAACTCCGGTTCGGGCTTACCATATATCATATCGAAGCTCTCGAAAAGTCCATTCTGAATCAATCAAACATTTTAGTGTAGATTTCAAGGTGAATTTCCTATTTATTTATTTAAATTCGAATTAAGTTAAGAATAAATTGGGACTTTTGATTTCAAAGTTGTTGATGTGATTTGATGATTTCATCTTGTAGAGAATTGAATTCTGGTCAATTTGTTATATTATATGTTAAATTTTGAGCTCCATATCATAGAGAAAATGATGTTTGATCTTCGAATAGTAAAATTAGGGTTTATATATAATTTGAATGTTTCAATTTGAATTAGGGGCTTCTTATATAATGATTTTTTGTTTGTTTTGATTGTTGGGTTTTATTGTAAGAATCACGAGCTTCAGTTTCGTATATAATTGATCAAGTTTTGTTAAGGATTTAGGCAAATCGACTTTTCACCAGATTATTTTCTTGAACTCACCGGTTAACTTCGAATCGTGGTCGAAATACGTGATCTGGGAATTGGTAGACGATGTAAAGTGTTTATCCGAGTGCCTGGTGTGTTGAGGATCGATTTGAGATTTAAAACCAGAAGAAATGGTGGTGTTTGCACTATCGTCGGGGATCGCCGGGAAACCGCCGGGGAAGACGACGGAATCCGGGTTTCCCAGATTCCGGCGACAACCCGGTGGTTGTTCTTCGCAACCCGACTTCTAAACCGTTGGGTTATTTTACAACCTGCCTTTAATCCGTTTTCCTCTATTAAAATCTTAAAAGTCTGTTTCTGTTAATTTCTATTTAAAAATTGTTATGGATTAAAACTACTATATATAATTGCTGTATTTAATACTAAGGAACGTGAGCTCCAAGGCTCGATTTGACTGCTCTTGTGTTTCGTGACTCAATCTGCCTTAACAAGATGCCTACGTACCTTGCTGATTGCCAAGGATCAAGTCAAAAAACGTAGTTCTGATTGGTGGGGGTGAGACCCCTTATATAGATGTTGGTGGTCCTTGAATTGGACTCGGTATAGGAGACTTGGTGGGCAAGTCTCATAATTAGAATGGACTTTGGAGTCCTAGATAGTAGGAAACTGATTCCTTATCCTTTTAGGTCCCCTTGAGGCTTATCTATAAGGATTTATATCCTTATCAGGACTCTTCTCAACAGCTGATTTTTCCCTTATTAATTAATTACGAAATTAATTAATAATCAGGGCTTTTGGGCCATTTTTATTCGACCAGACCTGATCTGATCCATCAGGCTTAACCTTTCTGGTCTGAATATCATACATCTTTATATTGGGCCTAACAGCCCATTAATTAAAAAATCAGGACTTATTTATCCCTATCATTTGCCCCCCAACTTTTGGGAAATATTGATTAGGTTTCGCAGAAGTTAAATCTATTCGTTCCCTTACAGGGTTTCGTTTTTGCGTAAAGTGTGGAGCGACCTACACATTTACAACGAATCTTCCTTTTATTCAGAAATTATCTTAATTTCCAGGAATTTTTCCCTAATTTTCTGGAATTTTCCCTAATTTTCTGGGATTTTTCCCTAATTTCTGGGATTTATCCTAATCTTCTGGATTTTTCCCTAATTTTCTGGATTTTTCCCTTAATTTCTGGGATTTATCCTAATTTTTCTGGATTTTTCCCTTAATTTCTGGGATTTATCCTAATTTTTCTGGATTTTTCCCTTAATTTCTGGGATTTATCCTAATTTTTCTGGATTTTTCCCTAATTTTCTGGATTTTTCCCTTAATTTCTGGGATTTATCCTAATTTTTCTGGATTTTTCCCTTAATTTCTGGGATTTATCCTAATTTTTCTGGATTTTTCCCTTAATTTCTGGGATTTATCCTAATTTTTCTGGATTTTTCCCTTAATTTCTGGGATTTATCCTAATTTTCTGGATTTATTCCTTATTTCTGAAAATATTAATATTTTTCAGAAATTATTTAAGGAATTTCCTTATTTTTTTGTGATTTTCCAGGATTTTTTCTTCCTTTTCTTTCTTTTTTTTTTCTATATAATTTTCGACCAGGAATCCATTCGACCAGGATCCTGGTCGAATTAACCCCCATATTGCCCTGGTCGACAGCTTTTCGAGCAGGAGTGTTTCGAGCAGAAGTCCTGGTCGAATTTCGGCCAGGATTTTTCCCTTTTTTTTTTTTTTGAACAGAAATCTTCGACTAGGATTTTCGGTCAGAATACATTTTTTGACCGATTTAGCCTTTCTTTTAAGCCCAGATCGACAAAAATTCGGGCAGGCTCTATTCGACCAGGTTTTTACCTTGCTTCCTGGTCGACAGGGTCAGGAAAAAAGGTCAGAAATCATTCAGGCATTCTGGTCGAATGAAACAAAATATTCTTTTCTTCCTTTTTCGATCAGGAATTTTTGGTCAGGATTCTTTTCTTGACCGAATTAACCTCCATATTGTGCCTTGATCGAAGCTTTTTTGAGCAGGATTGATTCGACCAGGGTTTTCATTTGATTTCTAGTCGAATGAGTAAGAAATGATCATTTTCATATCCTTTTATCTTGAAGTTGGGCCATATGTTTGGGCTGGACTCTCTCTTTTTTTGATTTGGGCCTAGATTCTTTTGGGCCAACCATTCAGTGGGTTTTTTCCTTTTTGGGCCTTTGATTTTCAACTATTTGGGCCCTTTTCTGGGCTGGTTTTATTGGGCTAATCTTTGGGCCCATTCAAAAAGATATTAGGGCCTCAAACAGGGCTTTTATACCTGGGCCTTAGCTCTGGGCCTTTTTCTGAATCTGGGCTTCTTGTACCCACAGGCCCAATAATTCTGGGGCTGGTCTAAAAAATTTTTAGAACCTTCTGGAATTTTCGAGGTTTTTATGGAATTTCCAAATGTTTCTGGATTTTTCTAGAAAGTTTCCCTTAATTCTTTCAATTCCTTGTAGAACATTCCAGAATATTCCTTACTTTGGGCCAAAATGGGCTTTTTAAGGCCCATTATCCACTTATTTCTCCTATATATAGGTGGGATGAGAGTGTGCTTCTTCACACCTCTCATTTCATTTCTCTTCATCTCAAAACTTCCTAATCTTCTCCTCTCTCAAATCCACTCCTTCCTCCTCCCAAGTCTTTTCCAGTCTTTACTAGATGGCTGACAAGAGTTCCGAGAGGGCGGCCAAGATAGCCTCGGCTTCAAAACGAGGTAAGGATATCGAGATCCGCTCTTCATATATGTCTTTAATTGATATGATTAATACTAGGGGGGATGAATATCCTTCGACTGCACATCTCGACTCCTTTAATCACTGTAATACTTGGCATAACATAGATTTCAATAAACTAAATGCTCGTTATAACGTCCCTCCCCCCTTTAGACTAGTTCCAGTCTCTGGTGGTGACCGTACTTGCCACTGGAGGCCCGATACTCTCTTCATCTACACCGACGCCCTTAATGCTGGGCTTAGGTTCCCTTTCCATCCTTTTATCCCTCATCTTTTGGCTGACTTACAAATCAACCCGTGTCAGCTTCCTCCAAACGCCTGGAGGAATATTCTATGTTTTATGGTTTGTTGTCTTAGGGAGGGCTTTCCTCTTTCTGTAGCCGTTTTTAGGAAAGTCTTTCAATGTTACAATAGTTCTTCCAATATTTGTGGCTGGGTTTATGTCAAACAAAGGCCCAAAAGCAAACATATCTTTAATAGCGCCTCTATTCCTGATAATAATCCAAATTGGAGGAATAGTTTCGTTGGGTTACGTTGGGAGAATGGCGACTGGGGCACGCTCTTTCGATCTTCCTTCGGGAAGGTCAGTGATGGTAGCCTCAAATCCATTCACTTAACTCCTGAAGAAACTATCATTTACAATGGGCTCACTCAGGATGATGGCACCACCACCAGCTGGACTCTTTTAGAAGAGTTTTCCCTGATTCATGTGGGACTATCCTCTGTTTCTCAACAGGGTATTTCTCTTCCCTTCTCAATTTTTCTTTATTTCACGCATTATTAACATCACTTATTTTGTCTTTTGCTTTGTTTCAGCTGCTAAGGAGATTAACGAGGACAATGTCCCCTTGGTCGAGGAAACAGCTAGGATGAAGAAAGCTCGGTTAGCAGGCCTAGACACCCGAGGAAAGGCGACAGAGCCTATCTTCTTGAGAAAACACAAGGAGCCTATGGGGGAGGCTTCAACTGAAGGAGCTGAGGGCCATAATGCTCCTATCACTGCTGCTGCCCCTGCTGCTGCTGCTACAGGCGCCTTTCAGCCTCTCTGGGGATTCCGCCGAGGGGATACCGTGGTTGGTTCCACGAAGCATGCTTGGGATTGGTCCTACCATAGCGTGACTCCAAAGGACTTTACTGATGTGGTGGCCACCCCTGACCTTGAGAGGATTAAGCTCATGGGAGCCCAATCTCTGGCTTCGGTATGCCTTCTCTTTTTTAAACTTATTTCTCGTTCTTGTAGCACTTTCTTGCCTTATACTTTGTTAATTGTTTTGTTTCAGTCTAACGCCTACTTTCAAGGCGCTGTGAGGCAAGCCGAATCATGGAAGCGGGCTTCTGATAAGGCCGATAATGCCCTCAGGAGGCAACAGAAGAAGTATGCTACCCTGGAGAAGAAGCTCAAGCGCAAGGAGGAAGAACTCGGAGAGTCTAACGCCGAGCTGGTGGTACTTCGGGCGGATAAGGATAAGGCTATAGACAACTATCTGGACTCGGAGGAGTTTGCCCAATCTATGAGGACTAGGGATGATTCAGTCTTTCCCGAGTTTTTTAGGACTGGTTGGGACACGGCCCTTGGGACCGTGAACGGGGCTTGTCCTGATATTAACCCGGCGGACTATATCTGCCCTGATGACGAGGCTTTGCTACAGAGGTTTCGTACCCGAGTAGTTGTCTCAGACCATGTTCCTCAGGATCCACTCCTTCCTCCTCCCGAGTCTTCTTCCAGACCTGCTGAGGATGACAGCTCTTCCTCCTCCTCCGAGACGACAGAGACATCCAGCGAGAGTGGAGAGGACGATGATATGGATGCCGAGGGTACTTCAGCTCCTTAGAGCTTTTTCAACCCTGCGTGGCTTTTTTTATTTTCGAGACTTTATTTATCAAACTTTTGTAACATCTATCAGATCTATTTCATTTATCACCTTTTATGCTTGCATCCATGCATTTGATTTTTATTTGTTAGGCCACAAACATACTTTGAAGAACTTATGAATTTCATAAAATTGTCTGGGATTCGTCCCTTACACAAGTCTTAATAAATTTCGTAATAAAACTAAAACATATAAATCCTAAGCAAGCAAAGCTTCAAGGTGCTTTTCAACCTACTCGCCATCCTGACGAGTGAGAATCGTACTTCGATCATCTCACACGTAGTAAACCTTCAGGTTTTGTGCGTGCCAGGTTCTCGGGACTTCAAAACCATCCATAGTCTCCAGCTTGTAGGTTCCTCTACCCTGAACGCTCTTGACTCTATACGGCCCTTCCCAATTTGGGGCAAGCTTTCCTTTCTGTCCGACACCAGAAGCCTCTATTTTTCTCAAGACTAGGTCACCTTGTTTGAAAAACCTCTCTTTAACCCTTAGGTTGTAGTAGAATGAAGCCTTTTTCTGATATTCTACTATCTTTGCGTGTGCTTTATCTCGCACTTCATCGATTAAATCCAGGGCTAACTTTTGCCCTTCCTCATTTTCTTTTTCATCAAAAGCCTGAATCCTTGGAGAAGAATGTGATATCTCCACGGGAACTACTGCTTCCGCCCCATATGCCAACATGAAAGGAGTTGCATTTGTCGTGACTCTACAGGTAGTCCTATAGGCCCACAATATGGGAAGTATCTCATCCACCCAGTTATTTCTTGACTTTTCGATCCTCTTCTTTAGTCCATCCAGGATTATCCGATTTGCTACCTCCGCTTGCCCATTGGCTTGCGGGTGAGCCACAGAGGTGAACCGTAACTCAATTTCATTTTCTTTGCAATACTTCTTGAATTCCTCGTTGTTGAATTGTGTTCCATTGTCAGTGACGAGGATACGGGGAATTCCATATCGGCACATAATGTTTTCCCACAGGAATTGTGCAACCTGCTTAGTTGTGATTTTGGCCAAAGGTTTGGCTTCAATCCACTTGGTGAAATAATCAATGGCTACAATCAGAAACTTCCTTTGTGCTGTGGCCATAGGAAAAGGCCCTAGAATATCCATCCCCCACATAGCAAAGGGAATAGGTGAGTTGATAGAGGTCAGCATCTCGGGGGGTTGTCTGGCGACTGGTGCATGCTTCTGACAACGATCACACTTCTTTACATATTCTTTGGCATCAGCCATCATTTCTGGCCAATAGAAGCCTAAACGAGTTATCTTATGAGCCAAGGCCCTGCCCCCCAAGTGTTGCCCACAAATACCTCCATGCACTTCCTCAAGAGCTAAGCGTGCCTCATCGGGCCTGAGATACCTCAAGTAAGGAACCACGAAAGATCTTTTATATAGAATCCCATCTATCAAAGAGTACCTTAGTGCTCGAACAGTTAACTTCCGTGCCTCAATTGTATCGCTTGGCAACCAACCGGTCTGAATGTGAGCCTTGATGGGATCAATCCATGACGTCCCCAAGCCTACGGGAGCCACAAGCTTAACATCTATGCTTCGTGTCTTCAAAACACGGAAGTACACACTTCCTGAACTTTCTTCAATCTCAGATGAAGCAAACTTTGATAGCGCATCTGCTTTAGCATTTTCTTCCCTTGGAATGTGTTCAACATGGCATTCATTAAATTGGGTCATCACAGCCCTTACTAGGCGAACATACTTTGCCATCGTATCATCCCTTGCTTCAAATTCTCCCTTTACCTGGGATATGATCAACTTCGAGTCTCCACGGACCTTTAAGTTTTTGACTCTAAGTGTCCCAGCTAGACCAAGGCCAGCAATCAGGGCTTCATACTCTGCCTCATTGTTTGTGGTTGGGAAGTCTAGCTTCATGGCATACTCAATTAAGAATCCATCAGGGCTTTGCAAAACCAACCCTGCTCCACTGGAATTTGTTTTTGATGCTCCATCAAAATAGAGAACCCAATATTCTTTCTCCTTGTCCCCATTGTCGACTCCCTTGTCTTGAGGTGTGGTATCTTCCTGCCCCCCGACTTCTTGGTTGGGTATGGTACATTCCACCACGAAGTCAGCTAGTGCCTGGGCTTTTATGGCCATACGTGGCTTATACTTGAGATCGAACTCTCCCAACTCTATTGCCCACTTAATCAGTCTCCCACTTGCCTTGGGACTGTGAATGATATTTCTCAGTGGCTGATTTGTTAGCACTTCAATTTGGTGAGCTTGAAAATAAGGACGCAGCTTTCTTGAAGCCATCACCAAGGCTAAAGCGAATTTCTCAATGGCTGAATAATTCAACTCAGCACCATGCAAAATTTTGCTGACATAGTATACAGGTTTCTGGACTTTCAGTTCCTCCTTAACCAACATCGCGCTCAAGGCGCTTTCTGAAACAGCCAAGTACAAGAATAAAACTTCACCCAGAACTGGCTTGGCCAACAACGGGGCCTGGCCCATATACTTCTTTAACTCTTCAAATGCCTTCTGATTTTCCTCACTCCATACAAAGTCTTTAATGTTCTTTAATGACTTGAAGAATGACAAGCACTTGTCTCCTGACTTGGAGATGAATCGTCCTAGCGCAGCAACCCTTCCTGTGAGTTTCTGAACATCCTTGACAGTTTTTGGGGGTTCCATGTCCAGGATTGCCTTTATTTTATCGGGGTTAGCCTCAATTCCCCTCTTTGAGACCATAAATCCCAAGAATTTTCCAGATCCTACTCCGAAAGCACACTTCGTGGGATTCAACATCATCTTGTGGTACCTCAGGACCTCAAAAGCTTCCCCCAAATGGGTTATATGATCAGTCTTTACTAGACTCTTGACTAGCATGTCATCAACATAGACTTCCATAGTCTTCCCAATAAGATCCTTAAAAATTTTATTCACCAACCTTTGATAGGTGGCTCCTGCATTCTTGAGACCAAACGCCATAACAAGATAACAATAAACACCAAAGTCAGTGATAAATGATACCTTTGGAATGTCATCCTTATGCATTTTGATCTGGTTGTATCCGCTAAACCCATCCATGAAACTCAGCATCTCATGTCCAGCGGTGGCATCAATCAAAGTATCAATTCTAGGCAGCGGAAAACAGTCTTTGGGGCATGCATCATTCAGATCGGTGAAGTCTATACATATCCTCCACTTTCCATTAGCCTTCTTCACCATTACAGGGTTTGCTAACCACTCCGAAAATTGAATCTCCTCAATGAAACCAGCCTCTAAGAGCTTTTCCACTTCCTGCTTTATAGCCTCTTGTCTTTCCGGGGCAAAATTTCTTTTCTTTTGTTTCACTGTCTTCCGGCTTGGATCCACGTTTAACTTGTGGGTAATTAACTCCGGGTCTATGCCTGGCATATCAGCTGCTGACCATGCAAACACATCACTATTTTCTTGCAAAAATTTCACTAACTTCCCTCTAAGGGGCTCCTCTAATGTAGCTCCAATGAAAGTCATCCTCTCAGGATTCTTGGGATCTAAAGGAACCGAAACCAATTCTTCTGCTGGCCTTCCTCTATTCTCATCATTTTCTCGAACATCCATATCTTCAATAGGAAGAACCTGCCCCCCGACTCCATCTGCCCTCAAAGAGGCCACATAACAGCTTCTAGCCATTTTTTGATCTCCTCTCTCTTCTCCAATCCCGTTTCGGGTGGGAAACTTCATGACTGAATGGTAGGAAGAGGGGACTGCCTTGAAGGCATGTATCCCTGTTCTCCCCATGATAGCATTATAAGTTGAACTAGCCTTTACCACTACAAAATCCAGCATCTGCGTTGCTTGCCTTGGCTCCGTACCTATGGTGGTTGGCAATTTAATTATCCCTTCCACAGGACATTCTACTCCAGCAAATCCATATATCGGCATGTCGGTTGGTGTCAACTGGGAGTCGTTATACCCCATCCTTAGAAAGGTGTCGTGGAGCAAGATATCCACAGAAGCACCATTATCCACAAGGACCCTCTTAACCGGGCTATTTCCTATTATCGGCGTTATGACCAGCGGGTCGTCATGGGGAAACTTTACACCCTCTAGGTCGGAATCATCAAAAGCAAATGTTACTTCTGTCCTGGCCCTCTTCGGGGCTTCTCCAACAATATGCATAACCTCTCTAGTATATGCCTTTCTGGAATTTTTGGACAATCCAGCAGCAGCTGGACCTCCAAAGATCGTGTTTATCACAGGCCCTCGAGGTCTCGGCCCTCCATAAATGGTGTTTATAACTGGTCCTCTAGGTTGGGGATTCCGCCCCTGATCATCTTGGTCCCTCCTACGATCTTCAAAGTTCTTCCTTCCATTATTATTTCTATCTCCTCCATCTCCAGTATACTTGTTCAGTCTTCCTTTTCGAATCAAAAACTCAATTTCATCTTTCAACTGCCTACACTCATCGGTGTCATGGCCAACATCTTTGTGAAACCTGCAATACTTGCCCTTATCTAGCTTGGCGGGATCAGCCTTCAAGGGCTTAGGCCAGCGAATATCTCTGTCTTTCTCAATCTCCATCAAAATCTGACTTCTGGGAGCATTCAGCTTAGCGTATTCAGTGAACTTTTGCCCAGGTCCTCCCTTCTTGGGGGTTGAATCAGGGTTTTGTTCAGTTCTAGGATATTTATCCTTAGCGATATACTCCAAATCAGTTTTTCGTTTCTTGCCTCCAGTGGGCTCATTACTTACTACGGTCTTCCTCATACTTTCTTCAACCTTGATATACTTCCCTGCCCTCTCTTGGAGCTGCAACATGCTCTCAGGGGGTCGTTTGGCCAAAGACATCTTGAAAAACTCATCCCTAGTTCCTTGTTGCAGTGCTATCATGGCTACCTTATCATCAAGGTCTGGGACTTTTAAAGCCTCCTTTGTAAAACGATTTAGGTAATCTCTTAAGGATTCTTTAGCTCCCTGCACAAGACTCATAAGAGATGCTGAACTTTTCTCATGGACTCTTCCACTGATGAATTGCTTAATAAAAGCCTGACTTAATTCTCTGAATGATCCAATAGAATTTGGGGGTAGGCGACTGTACCATCTTTGAGCCATACCCGACAGGGTTTGAGGGAAGGCCCGACATTTTATAGCATCATTCACGGGTTGCAGCAGCAGTGCATTAGAGAATGTCCTAACATGATTAGCGGGGTCTCCCGTGCCATCATAGGCTTTGATAGTGGGCATCTTGAATTTTCTTGAGATATGGGCATTCATTATCTCTTCTGCGAAGGGTGGAGTTGGATCATCAGGATCTCCAAGGGGAAGGAGATTGCTTGGATCAGTTCTTGGGACAGCAGCCCTTCTTCTTACCGGACCATCCAGGTCTATGATAGGAGGAGGATTTCTCCCCTTAGGAGGTATGTGGGGTCTGGTGGCTTGGTGAGCCTCCAAATCACGCCTCAGCCTTTGGATTTCAGCCTCATGAGCCCTGATCTTTTCCTGCACTTCTTGGGGATTCGCCCCTGGGGTGCTTTGGGGGCGTTGCCTTCCATCGGCCATTGGCTCTTTTCCAGGACGCCTCCTTCTCGGGGCCACTTCATCATCCGAAGATTCGGAGTCTCTCTCAGTGTATGGACCAGAAAATTCCCGATCCTCAGGGATAGGATCCAAACCTCGTATATAGGGGGGCGACCGCCCTCGTGCTTCGCTTCGCCCAGCATATCCACTTCCTCCAACCTCAGGGTAAAGGGGCATCCCATAAGGGGGGTTAGTAGTAACAATAGTTGAATATTCATACCCGACGGGTCGAGAATTCACAGGTATATGTATTTGTTGAACTTGAGGATTCGTACCTTGAATAGTCGGGGGAGTTGTCCCTTGTGGCTGAGGATGAGTTGCCCCTGTCTGAGCTTCCCCCTGAGTAGATGCATAAGTTGAATGGGGAGGAACCTCCACGGTTGATGAAATCACCTGGGTTGTCCCTGATGGTGTTCCCTCCTCCAGAGTGCTGGTTGTTCTCCGTGTTCTCGCCATGGTTGTTGTTCCGTTATTCCCACAGATGGCGCCAAATGTTATGGATTAAAACTACTATATATAATTGCTGTATTTAATACTAAGGAACATGAGCTCCAAGGCTCGATTTGACTGCTCTTGTGTTTCGTGACTCAATCTGCCTTAACAAGATGCCTACGTACCTTGCTGATTGCCAAGGATCAAGTCAAAAAACGTAGTTCTGATTGGTGGGGGTGAGACCCCTTATATAGATGTTGGTGGTCCTTGAATTGGACTCGGTATAGGAGACTTGGTGGGCAAGTCTCATAATTAGAATGGACTTTGGAGTCCTAGATAGTAGGAAACTGATTCCTTATCCTTTTAGGTCCCCTTGAGGCTTATCTATAAGGATTTATATCCTTATCAGGACTCTTCTCAACAGCTGATTTTTACCTTATTAATTAATTACAAAATTAATTAATAATCAGGGCTTTTGGGCCATTTTTATTCGACCAGACCTGATCTGATCCATCAGGCTTAACCTTTCTGGTCTGAATATCATACATCTTTATATTGGGCCTAGCAGCCCATTAATTAAAAAATCAGGACTTATTTATCCCTATCAAAAATAATTCAAAATCTTTTTTTAATTCTAAAAATTATTTTAAAAATCCAAAATTAATTCAGTTAATTATTTTAAATTTAATTTTAGGAAATTATTTTCTTAATTATGTTCCTGTTTATAAATATTTTCAAAATTTTTTTTCAATTATTTTAAATTCTAAAATTTATTATTTAATTATTCTAAATATTATTTTAATTCTAAAATAAATCTTAATTAATTAGTTGATTAATTTTAGTTGATAATTAATTATTTAACTGGTCAATTAATTTAAATATTAATTGATTAATTAATTTGATTAGTTATTAATTAATTTTAATTGATTATTTAATTAGATTTAATTATTTATTTTGATTTAAAAATTCTGAAAAATGGTTTTGAGCTTTAAAATTATTTTAAATTATTTTCAAAGCTCTATAATTATTATTTATTATTTTAAAGTCAGATTCGGGTGTTCGAACCCTATTATTTTATTATAAAATGATTCGGAGACCCGTTGTACTTCTGAAAAATATTCAAAAATTCATATTAAATAAACTGTTCGTCCGATTAATACGAAACGAATGCCTCTAGACTCAGAAAAATATTCTGATTTTATTAAAAATACTTTCGAGACCCAAATTATTTTATTTCAAAAGTTCACTTGTTTTACAAGTCATTGTGAGTCGATTATTGATCGATAAATCATATTTTAACTCGATTTCA
The DNA here is from genome assembly GCF_009905375.1 of Apium graveolens. NCBI lineage: Eukaryota > Viridiplantae > Streptophyta > Magnoliopsida > Apiales > Apiaceae > Apium > Apium graveolens. The sequence continues at coordinate 39,484,887 of NC_133647.1, forward strand.
GTTTTAAGCGTATTGAGTCGAACCTTTTGACGAACTGAGTCATATATGATATGAATTATGTGATACGTGGATTATGTGTTTATATATTATGTGAATTACGTGCGTACATGAGTCAAGAGTCTTGTGTTTGACTGTTTCCTTTATTTGTGGGCTATAGTATGGGTAGATGATAGGATTTTGATGCGCAGTTCATCGAGTAATTATCGTTTAGACGATTAAAGCTGTATCTTTTAATTATAGATGCGGATCATTCGAGTTAATGAGGACAAGACGTTGGATAAAGAATGAGATGGAATGGTATTGGGTATCTGGCTTCTAACAATCGCAGGAGCAACATATCAGTAAAGTGTTGAAATGAAAGACGGAGATGTTTTGAGATAGAATGTTAGAATAGATGCGTCTTTGCGAGTGTGACTAACTGCTAAATCTCAAAGGCAAGTACCTCTGACTTCACTTATCATTCAAGTGACATTTATTTCGAATCATATTATGTAAGTATCCCTATCATCACTTATTGTTCAAATGATATTTATTTTGAATCTTATCATGCAAGTATTGCTTTCCCTATTCTCAGTTCAGAATAGATAAATGTTTTACATATCGTTGAATTAAATGATTCAATTTATGCAAGTACTCTTCTGCTATTCTATGTTCAGAATAGCTAAGTGATTTTACTCATCAAATTACGGGATTTATAAATGTTTTGGATTTTGAAAAAGATGATTTGGTAGCGAATATTCCTACGCAAGTAAATGGGGGAAATAAAACTATTTTGGGTGTCAAGTATTATGACCCCTTTTCAATCAAAAGGTCTTAAGATTGGATCAATGCGTAAGTGACCGGGGCGGACGGTCCAGCAGAGGGCTATTGCTAAGTGTCATATGAAATATTATGACACAATCTATGACATAGGCAGATATATTGCCTTTTTATTTGAGTACTCGTATTTTGGGGACATGTTTCTATGAATCATGACCTTCTGCTATCACACGGGCTGATCAGCATGTGATAGTACGTCCGTCGGTGAATGATCCCAATCTAAATTATTATATTGTTTTTGATAATCATAGAATAAATGATTTATCAACTGATTCTATTTTGAATTAATGGTGAAATGCAGTTTTGATTCAGTTTGTGATTTATGCTGATACTTACTTTGTTGTTAATTATCAAATATGGTATTAGTATAGATGATTGATGTTGACTTCAGTATGGGATGTTGTGAGCATCAAAGTTCGTATTGATATCTAATTTGATATGACAACAAAATGAGTATTACTATCAAGAGTTCGGTTTTGAATAAATTTTATGATTCAATCTATAATCATTGCTTCTTGTTATTATTGTTTACGATATTTCCGTGAACACAATTTTACGAGTTTTATCCTCATCAAGATTCAAAGTATTGTTGAAGCATTTCGCTCAAAAATATCAAAAAAGAGTTTTAAATACAGTGAGAAACAATTATCCGATTCTTTAATAAATTTTTGTTTCAACAATTATGATTTTAAAATATTCTGCGCTATTGCAGATGTAAGTTTAATATCAAAAAGACCCTATATATGTTATAGTAAACTTGCTGAGCATTTCTTTTGCTCATACTTGCCTGTTTTCAAATTTAACCTCCAGTGAGGATCAGCTTGCGCTGTTTAGCCACGTAATTTGAGGAAGCAAAGAAGAAGCTCTTGGAAGGTGGTTGGTCCAGGGTTTGCGGGCTAGTGTAAGTTCTGTTATGAAAAGTTATTTATATTATATTATATTATAGTTATGTATTGTATAATTGGGCCTAGTATACTTCTTTTCGAAGTTATACTAGTGGGGTTAGTATTGAGTTAGAAATTGTTGAAAAGAGTTTTAAAAGAAAGTGAAAAATTTATTTGTGGAATTTGGATTTCTTGTTTCTAGAACTATAACTTAAAAAGATCCTGGGTGTAGTTGGGGTCACCGATGCTATATTTCAGTTGCTAGCATTTATTTATCGATTAAACAGATTAATTTGGATTGAGGTTTTATAGTGACGACCAAATCCTCTGATCCCGGATTTGTGGGCGTTACAGTAAGTAACAATATCAAAATTACCGACTTTTCCAGAAAACACCTTGATAAAAGAGTCACACAAAAAGCTCCATTATTTTCTCAGACCCATTCTCCTAACATCATCTAACTTAGTGGTAGTAAGAGAATATCCCATAGAAATTAACATATTACTCACATCAATGTCTGTGTGTGGAGCAAGTGTGTTATTCTCAAGCAGTTTAAATCACTTTTCAATCATATCACAGTTAATACAATGTTCATTACCTTTGAGAGTGAAGGTAATGGGTTTGTCCTTTGAGTTGAACACTGCTGTAGTCCAGATTTCCTCGACACCTTCACAGTAAATGGTTGGAGACTCAAGCATGGCATAACTCAGTTTGCAGTTCATGATGAAGTCCATCATTTTGTGATAGTCTTCAGATGCCGGAATTTGCTTGTTTACCATAGCCATGAAGTTGTTCTTTTCATAAATATACCCAGTTGAGAACATGATTTTGACTACTGGTGCCATTGCTGTGGTTGAAATTAGTTGCAGAAAGGAAGTATTTACTTTTGGAGAAGAAGAGAGTTAGAGAAATTGCATGTTATAAAAGTAAAAAGAGAAATGAAATAAGTTTTTATACTTACTCAGAAATAAACTGTCAAAGCTAAAAAGTAAAATAAAGTAACCAATCAAATTAGCCCAAAATAGCTGTTTAAGCATAAGGAAAACTGTCAAAATTCTAAAATTATCCGTTGAAATATACATACAGGCAGTAAGTAAATTCGACGGATAATGCTTAGAATTAACTGCTAAGATTGAGAGAAATTCGACGGATATAGATGAAAGTACCCATAAAAGGTTTGATACTTCAACAGATAATGAAATTGAACGGATATTCATTTTCAATGGATAATGAACATCCATCGAGATGTAAATTCTGACTTAGCCAAAATTTCATCTTTAACGAAAAGCATCAAACATTACTCTGGCTGCATTTCAATTTGCTTAGACATCAATATAAATTAAGAGTAATTAAGCATACCTAACTCGCTTACCAACCTAGTAAAGGTGGATTTATCAAGTGGTTTGGTAAAGATGTCTGCAAGTTACTTCTCACTTGGAAGAAAATGAAGTTCCACAGTACCATTCATGACATCTTCTCTAATAAAGTGATACTTGATGTCAATGTGTTGGTCCTTGAATGCTGTAATGGGTTTTCAGTAATTGTAATGACACTTGTGTTGAAACAGAAAATAGGAATTTTATTCACCTGTACAACATAGTCCAACAGTTGATTTTTCATCCATAAAATATGTGCACAACAATTACCAGTAACAATATATTCAGCTTCAGCTGTAGAAGTAGAGACTACATTTTGCTTTTACTGAACTAGGATACTAGCTTATTTCCTAGAAATTGACAGGTTTCTGTTGTACTTTTTCTATCAATTTTACAACCTGCATAACCTGCATCTGAATAACCAGTTAGATCAAAACCAGAATCTCTAGGATACCACATGCCAAGTTTTGGTGTTCCTTTGAGATATCTGAAAATTCTCTTAATAAGTACTAAATGAGATTCTCTAGGATCAGCCTGAAATCTAGCACAAAGACAGGTAGCAAACATTATATCTGGCCCACTGGCTGTTAAATATAAAAGTGAACCAACCATGCCTCTATAACTTGAAATATCCACATACTTTTCAGTAGTGTTTAATTTAATTTAGTTGCAGTGGTCATGGGAGTTTTTGCAGATGTGAAGTCCATTAAGTCAAACTTCTTTAAAAGATCATAAATATAATTGGTTTGACTAATGAATATTCCATCACTAACTTGCTTAACTTGTAAACCAAGAAAGTAAGTTATTTCTCCCATCATGCTCATTTCATATTTACTTTGCATTAATTTGGAAAACTTTTTATAAAGTTTTTCATCTATAGAACCAAATATAATATCATCTACATAAATTTGAACAAGTTTACTAGAGCCATTAACATTTCTATAGAATAAAGTTTTATCAACAATACCTCTTGTGAAATGATTTTCTAAGAGAAACTTTGACAAAGTGTCATACCTGGCTCTAGGTGCTTGTTTCAGTCCATAAAGTGCCTTCAAAAGATAGTAGACATATTCTGGAAAATTTAGATCTTCAAAACCAGGAGGCTGACTGACATAGACTTCCTCCTTCAAATCTCTATTCGGAAAGGCACACTTGACATCCATTTGATAGACCTTGAAATTGGCATGGGTTGCATCGGCTAAGAAAATTCTGATGGCTTCAAATCTTGCAACAGGAGCAAAAGTTTCATCAAAATATATTTCTTCTTATTAACAATAGCCATTAACAACCAATCTAGATTTATTCCTGACTACTTTGCCATTTTCATCCATCTTGTTTCTTGATACCCACTTGGTGCCAATATGATTCTTTCCTTTAGGTTTGGGTACCAACTTCGAAACTTTATTCCTTTCAAATTGGTTTAGCTCCTCCTGTATAGCTAGAACCCAATCAGGATCCAACAGAGCTTATTCTACCTTTTTAGGTTCTTCCTGAAATAGAAAGCTGCTATACAAACATTCTTCTTGAGTTACTTTCCTTTTTTGCAGTCTTGAAGATGCATCACTAATAATTAGTTCAAAAGGGTGATCTCTAGTCCACTTTCTCGGTGATCTCTTGTCTACTTTCTCTATTGTGGTAGATTAGCTCTAGATGAAGAGGCCTCATAGTTGTCTTGATATGTGACTTAGTTTTGATAAGAAGAAACTCCCCCTCCGTTTATGGATCTTTAACTTGAAGTTTAGGTTATTTCTGCTTGTGATATGGATTGGCTTTCAACTCCTATTGATGGATCAATGGATGTTGATCTTTTCCTTTTGACAGATGATGCAGATTGTCATTCGACAGATGTTGCATTTGGTCTTTCAATGGATGTTGATTTATGTGCTTCATTAGTTATGGATTTTTATGCATTATCTTTAGATATGATTTCTTGATCACTTTCATCATCACTATCATCACAAATCATCTCAACATTATCAAATTTGAGGCTTTCATGGAAATCTCCATCTTGCAGTCCTTCAATCTTTTAATCATCAAACACAATATGTACAGATTCCATAACAATGTTGGTTCTGATATTATAGACTCTGTATGCTTTTCCAACTGCATATCCAACAAAAATTCCCTTATCAGCTTTGGCATTCAACTTTCCATGTTGATCAGTTTGATTCCTTAAGATATAGCATTTACAGCCAAAGATATGAAGAAAGTTTAATGTTGGCTTCCTATTCTTGAACAATTGGTAGGGTGTCATGCATTTTTCTTGATTAACCAAAGAGATATTCTGAGTGTAGCATGCAGTATTTACAGCTTCTGCCCAAAAGTATGTTGGCAACTTTGATTCTTCTAGCATTGTTCTTGCAGCTTCAATAAGAGATCTGTTCTTCCTTTCCACCACTCCATTTTGTTATGGGGTCCTTGCTGCTAAAAACTCATGCATGATGCCATTCTCTTCACAAAATAATCTCATCACAAAATTTTTTTAAACTCAGTTCCATTGTCACTCCTGATTCTCCTTACTTTGAGATCAGGATGATTGTTGACTTGCCTTATGTGATCGATGATGATTTCACTAGCTTCATCTTTGGATTTGAGAAAATATATCCAAGAGAACTTTGAGAAATCATCCAAAATTACTAGACAATATCTTTTCCTTGAGATGGACAATATATTGATTGGTCCAAATAAATCCATGTGCAGTAGTTGTAAAGGTTATTCAATTATTGAATTAAGCTTCTTTCTGAATGATGCCTTGATCTGTTTTCCCTTTTGACAGGCATCACACAATCCATCCTTTGAGAATTCCACTTGTGGAATGCCTCTTACCAAATCTTTCCTGACTAGCTCATTCGTAGTCTTGAAGTTAAGGTGGGACAACTTCTTGTGCCACAACCAACTTTCATCTTGACTTGCCTTGCTAAAGAGACATGTGACATATTCTGCATTTGATGAGTTGAAGTCAGCTAGATACACATTTCCTTTTCTCACTCTAATGAGAACCACTTTACTACTTTTCTTGTTGGTCACAACACAGGCTTCATAATTGAATATTACTAAGTTTCCCTTATCACAAAGCTGTCTGATACTTAACAAATTGTGCTTGAGTCCATCCACTAGGGCAACTTCCTCAATGATGACATTATCCTTTGAAATCAAGCCATATCCCACAGTATAACCCTTGCTATCATCTCCATAAGTGATACTTGGGCCAACTTTCTCCTTGAACTCAGTGAGCAGGGTAGAATCTCCAGTCATATGCCTTGAGCACCCACTATCCAAATACCAAAGATTATTTATATTTCCATGCACACAACAAAATCAAACAAAGTTGATTTTGGTACCCAAGTTTCCTTGGGTCCTGTTTTGTTAGCCCTTTTCTTAGGTTTCTTAGACCTTTTCTCATTTGACTTGTATCTGAGTTTCATCCTAGTCATTTGAGTGGGACCTTTGAAGCCATTTATCATTACAGAATTATCATGCACAGTCTGATTAACATGTAAAGACGTATTTTATACAAACATGTTATTCCAGGAAGGCATGCTAAATGGCATTTGAGGCACACTAAATGTATCATAATAAGGATTTTGTACAAATGGCATATTAGCAAACTGTGCATTCAAATTATGTGTAGGCATTACATTCACATGCATTGTAGGCATACTGGGAAATGAAGGAGGTGCAGACATGGGAGAAGGCATAACAAGTTTGTAATTAACAGACAAATGATTAACACTACCACACTTCACACAGATTTTTCTAGGTGCATGTTTATCATGTGTGTAGTTGTTATGTTTGTTAATTCCTACTTTCCCATTCCTATTGTTTTTCCTTTTAGATTCTGTTTAACCTCTATTTTCTCCAATCTGTTATTCAATTTCTTGATTGATATATTCCCTACATTGACTCTCTTATCCCTTTTCACTTGACTTGTTTCTCATGGAAGAAAGTTCTTAGAAACTGATCCACATTTCTCATTTAATTTAGCTAGCTTGGCTTTGCTAGGATTACTTTCACTCAACGGATGTGGTTCCTTGTCTTTCGACGGATGATCCTTTTAATTATTTGACGGATAACATTTATCATCCGTCGAATCCACATACGTTAAAAGTCCTTCAACCAAATTGGAATCAAGTTTCTCCTTGCTCTTTTTCCAGGCTTCATTACAGAAGGATTTTATACCTTGAACTTTGGTAATTTGAGCATGGACATCTCTAGATGGTTTCCATGCCTTAATTAACTCATGTTCTCGTTCAAGTTGCTTTCTTAAAATCTCCTCTTTCTTTAAGGATTCAATTAGTTCATCTTTGGCAATCTTGCACTCTATCTTCAATTTTTCAAACTTAACAAATTGAATCTCTAACACATTGTTTCTTTCACTTAAAAACAAATTGTTCTCTTTAATTTTAGTGTTTTCTTTAATGAGAGATTTGTGGATTACAGTGCGAAGGCCATTCCTCGGTGATAAATCAACCCGAGAGACAGCCTGAGTAGGAGGATTGGAATGCGAAGACCAACGGGATTTTAACTTGGATTTGATTGTTGCTATATTGTGTGTTCCTGAGACTCACTGGAAGTTCAAGAGCGGCACGAATGAGTATGCTACTTTCCCGGCTTCATGTATAAACATGTATCCCCGTGCATGGAATTCGTTTATTTATGCTAACATTATGTTTCATCATATGTGCATGATGTTACGGTGGACCGGGCAAAGCTGTTGTGGGGTATTTTCTAGGGTGATTATGTGGACTCGGAGTCTGTGATTTATCAGGCTATTTTGAGGTTTCTACGAGGCAGCACTACAGGTTCTATTCCGTATGCATCAATTATGACTAAGCTGTGTGTGGCAGTTGGAGTTCATTAGCCCGCCCATGAGTAGGTACAGCTTTCTAGTGCCCCGATTGACAATACTACGATAACAGATATGCAGGAGTGGTACGGTGGGAAACCTGATACGAAGGGGCTCAGTTATTCATATGACCACTTGCCAGGTGGACGGCCAGCACCTCAAGAATATGCTGGTGGGACGACTCAGGCCAACAAAGTAGCATGGAGAGCTCAATTGGGCGCGACCGTTCTCTCACGGTCACAGCAGCAGCAGGAAGCAAATGGTAGTGCTGGTTTGGTTTCAGCACAGTATAGGCGCTTGATGAGGAAGATGGATGCGATGCATGACATCCATAGTAGGTTTGCACATGATCTCACCCAGGCATTGGGGACTGTATTCAGAGCCACAAGAGTTGACATTCAGTGGCCAGTATTTGGTGAGGATTCTGTGTACCCGCCGCCTGACACTCCTGACATGCCACCCTATGAGGGTGATGACCCTGATTCTGAGTAGGTATGCCCGATTTATTAATATTACCTTCACTAGGGACAATGAATATTTTAAGTTTGGGGGTGATAGTTAAGGAACATTTTTTTGTGTGTATCCATATAGTTTGCATATTCACGATAGTTTAGTTTCATATAGTTGCATATTTGTCATGTAGTTTTTTTTGTGTGTCTCCATATAGTTTGCATATTCACGATAGTTTAGTTTCATATAGTTGCATATTTGTCATGTAGTTTTTTTTATTTTGTATGTTAGTTTGTTGCATATAGTTCATGCATTTGTATTATAACATGATCCCTTAAGTTTACTTTTCTGAATGATTTGTGATATTGATGCTAGTGTAGTGATGTCGTGTATAGTGATGTTAAGTCCTATCAAATTGATTTGTATGCTAGAAGCAATAAAATTTCACTAAGTCTTATAGGTTGCTTGAGTGCTAGATCATGGTCATGCCTTATTTATTTGTCGAGGTTTAATCACTTGTTTATATTTAGAATTAGGGATATTCTCTTAATGATAAAACAACATGGATATTTAAAAATTGGAGGAAAAAATGGATTTCATTGCTAGTTGTTATGGCTAGGTGTCAAATGGCTAGTAGCCGGCTCATTTTATATGAATAGTCTAGGGTTGAGCGAGATGGAGAGAAACACACTCGTTCAGAAATCATGTGAAAAAAAGACAAAAAGAAAAAAAGAGAAGAAAAAATGTGTTATGTCTAATTGATCACGAGTGGGCTCTTTAATACTCGAGTTATTAAGTTCTTAGGGGACTTTGTGCATAATGACCTAAGGCTTTTATAGTCTGGGATCCACTAACTTAACGCTCGCTACATGGGTATTATTGTATAAGTCTTTTGTGGACCTCACTCATTGCATGGTCAAATAAGCATATTTGTGATTGTTTATGTGTTTTGAATAAAAACATGAATCTATATAATCACTCCGATATAAAAATTTAAGTGTTATAAGTCATTTTGAGTTTAACGTTTATTCTATTTATAACCTTGTGATTGCCTTGATGAGTAGTGAGTCATGATTATTGATCTAGTTACGTTAGTACATCTGTTAAGCAATTGCACACACGCACATTTCTAGCTTGTGAGTTGACTTGAAAGATTTGATTGAACTTGTGCGAATAACTGCATTTGTTGAGATGTTCCTTGTCAGTTGGTTAAATTATTTTATTGGGATCATTGCATTCATGTAGGTTGCATTTATGAATTTTTATTTCTTGTTCTTTGAGTCTGTTTATGCTTGAGGACAAACATCAATTCAAGTTTGGGGTATGTTAAGTGGCATTTATATCAACTTATAATGCTTCGTAAAGCTTCGAATTGATGTTTTGTACTCAAGTTATTTATGTTTTTGATGTGTTTTTGTAGTGTTTTGCATTTCAGGCATATATCAGGGATCGAGGTGATTTAGTATTGCTTTGATGCTAAAATGGTGTTAGAAAGGTTTCGTGAAGATTTCTCGTGCAAAGGCCATCAAGAACCAGCAAATAAAGAAAGCAATTTCAATTTTTTCAGAAGGACGGCGCGCCCGCGCTGTGCTAGTGCGCGCCCGCGCTGTGCTAGTGCGCGCCCGCGCTGTGCTAGTGCGCGCTCGCGCCAGAGAAGCAGAATGTCAACGCGCCTGCGCTGGTGAAGCGCGCGGCCGGGCCATGTCGGGATTCTAGATTCCTGTTTCAATTAGAAGACTGCTTTTATGAGCTTTTGGATTAAATGGGCTGCTATTTAAAGACAACTTAAAGATGTTTTTCATAATATAGCTTAAGGAGAAGACAGTGAGAAGACCTATAGCACAATTCAACAAAGGCGAAGAAGTTCTAGTTTATTCCTGTGATTTTTTGTTCTAAGTTGTAATCTTGGATGCTCATTTCTTGTTTTGTTGAACCTATACTCTAGATTTCTTACTTTGTTTATTATTCATTTTATAAATACCTAGTTTATTATACCATGCTTTCATCGGAACCCATGGTGATGATGAGTTCGGTTATGGACTAATCGTTATCGTGGGGTTCTCGCGGATTTACTTATGGATTTCAGTAGTTAATATGTTTTGATACCTTAGTGTCTGGTGATTGTATGATGTCCTAGTATTGGTTGTGCTTATTCGTCTTATGAGCATCACGAACTTATAAGATAGTGTGTTACTCCCTAATGAAGCGACAATGAATTTAGTGGTTTAGAACTTTCCATGCTATCATAGGTTCATGTATTTGATATGCATGATTCGTAGGTAATTTTAACCATCTTACTTGCCCTATGTAATTATGATAGATAACTTGTTCGTTAAACCGTTATGTTGTCAAATTCTATAGACATATAGGGTCTCAATATAATTGGTGTCTATTCAGCTTCTATCTTTTTTGTGGATGTTTGGTAGTAGGGTATTCATACAACAAAAGTTGGCGTTTACTAGTTTCGTGTTATCTGATTAGTGTTATTACCATTGCATGATAAGGTTAAGAATAAAAAGGCTATTGAATGATGTAGTAATGAAGTTAGAATTCCATGTATGTGTTATATAATAAAATCAATCTTTTACTCTCTTAGTTTATTGCATGTTAGTTAATAATCTTAGTTATAAACAAAACCAATTTGTTATTCATCTTAGTATTGAATAAGAATCATAGCATTGATGTATAAGTGCATTGATTGAAATTAACCTAAACCAGTCTCCGTGGGAATGAACTAGAATAAATTCTATATTACTTGCGTTCGCGTATACTTGCGTGAATATTAGCGCGTGTTTTCATCCTAACAGTTTATCTTATTAAATTATTTTAAATATTTCTAAAACTCAAAAGGACTTGGTGAACCCTAAAATATTAAAAATTATTAAATTAGATATATTTGTATTCAATTTTTTAATATTTTAAAACCCAAAATGGATTGAACCGTAAAAAATTACAAATTATTAAATTAGGTACATCATTAAATTTAAAAAATATTGATTTCAAAAAATAACTATTGAAAATGTAACATTAAATGGTGTTTCCTGCCGTCGCCGAAATGATATAGGAGTTTTAAACTCTGATCAAAACACTACATGTGCGAGGCTACCAACAGGTGTCTAGTAGTTTAATTAAAAAAATAATTAAAAAATGCTTACAAATACTGGACGAAACAATGTTTGGGGCTTAATACCCAAACGTTACATGAAGTACCGTTATCGAGTGCTATTTTGGACCATAATTATGGGTTGTGTCATTTTGAGCATTTTGTCTTAAAAGTTTGCCATTTAGGGCCTTTTATCGAGTTGGAGCATGGGTGATCATTTCGGGCAATAGGACAAATCTAAGTTAAACCATTTATTGCTATTTTTAAAATATTCAAATTAGCCAGCGACCCTCAACCCATCTAACTTGAACCATGCGGCACGATTTTAGATGGTTCTATTTAGCGGATTAATCAGTTTGTGGCCAGTGATATGATGGTTATCAGAAATTACTTAGATTACTAGAATATGTAATAATTTTTTACCACTTGAATGTATTGGTAGCCTACAAATTATGATGTATTAATATGTAATTTTTGAATAATTAATTATATAAAATATGTGTAATGGTTTTGACAGATGTGTGTTGTTTAACATTATTTACGTGAGATTATTGGTGTATAGGAATTATTTGTGTAATTAATTATTGAGTTATGTTGATTTGTTTCACTTTTAAAAGTGGTTTTATTGCAGATTTATCTTCGTAAATATTTGAATTGTCTCTAAAATTGTTTTTATGGTTTTATAATTTCAATAATTATTTTTGGGATTTTATAAAATTTAGAAATCAATATTTCATTAATTATTTATCTTTAAATGATTTTCTGATTTCATTTATTTGTAAAATCAGTATTTAATTCCAGGATGCTTCAAAAATTGCGAAACTTATATTTTATAAAGTTAGGAATATTTTGAGAATTTTAAAATTATTTTGGAAATTTTTGGGATTAAATTCACCCGCACGTTTATTCGTTAAATCGTTAAAAGCGGGTACGAGTTACGTTTCAAAAATGATTTAAAAATTATGAAAATTTTATTTTATTAGTATTTTATTATCCTGAGAATTTAAAACTTCATTCATAATTGGTCGACTCATTTTTAACCGCAACTTTCTTCGGTAAATTGCTCGGTACGAGATAAAAATTTTGCCTCAGTAATTTTAGGGACACGTGTCAAAATCTTATAAAAGAAATTGACACATATCCATTTTATTTGATACGTGTTGGCTGCACCTTAATTCACAAACACACACACCAAGCATCACACAGTCTTGTCTCTCTCTCTCTCTGGTCTCGCACCTTTCTCGTTTCTCTTCTCCCTCCCCAGTTTTTCTTCCTTTCTTGTTTCCAGTGACCGTTGTTCTTGCTTTTCCGGTGAGCCGCCACATGATTCTCCGGTTTTGCTTGGTTCTGTTGCTATGTAATTGATATATATATATATATATATATATATATATTTGCATATATGTGTGTGTAGATGTGGTGATGTGTGTGTGCTTAATCTGTGTGTGTTGTTGCCGGTGTTTTTGCCGCAGGTTGTTTCCCTGTTTTCCGATTGTTGTTCGACTGTTTTGTTTTTTGTTCCTGTTTCTGCGCCTGTGGCGTGTGTGGCGTGTGTGGTTTGGCTTCCTTTTTATTATTATTTATTAATCTCTGCAGGAATTTATTCGAGTAATATTCGTGATAAAATATATTTTTCGTGCGGGGAATAATTGTAGTTAATCGGTGGAATTTTTGCGCTGGAACCCGAAATTTAATTAGGCCGCAAAATTTTACCGCTGTCGACAATGAACTTCGGTGAGTCGACGGTGGACGGTGATGATACGTTATGAGTCCTAAATTTATAATATAAATAAAGTGGTTCGTATTATGAGTTTTCGTGCATAATTAGTTATTTAATTGTAAAAATCATATTGTGACGTAAATTGTGGAATTGTGATTGTTGGAAATTGACATCGATTATATTTCGATGGGTAGGCTTATAAATAGAGGAGTTGCTGTCAAAATATTTCTAAAAATTATTTTAAATATGAAAATCGTGATATACGATACAAAACATTTTACCCTTACTGTGATATTGATTACGTGATTATGTGTATATATATTATACGAGTCGGATTATCGGATTGGGTTATTTAGGTTCGAGGATATCAAGCATGTCGGTATAAATAATTAAGTTATTCTGTTACTGTAGATCCCAATCGAATCTCGCTAGGACCGAAGTCAGCGTACAAGCTACCTAGGGTTTCTATTAAAGCGTTGCAAGGCAAATACCCCCGACCATTCTTTTATAGTTCAGTGCATATGAATAAACTGCTATTTTATTCTCGTACAGGAACAAAAATGTTTTAAGTTACGTATCCCTTGTAGTTATAACTAATTATTTTAAATCCGTTTTGAGGAAAACTTTGAAAGTTACCTATCTCGAATGAAAATGAATTGTGAACTAGTTTTACGTGTGCTGTTAAATGAACGATTTTATACTGAGATAGGTACAAGTGATTTGAAAACTGGATAAAACGATCACATATTGGATACATAGGGGCCAAAGTGGCCTATTTAGGTTGCGTAAGAGGCTAACTCGGTTGCGCGTATTACATAACCGATTAGTCCAGCAGGTCAGAGACCTAGCTAGTCTCTGAGTTCCGGAACAGGTGTATGAGATGGCAGTTGGAGCCGTCTGATGTTGATAGCCTGATCAGCTATCTTCACATATCCATTACGTATCTGATTTGGCTTTGTGATTTCCGTAAAGGAATAAGTGATTTATACAGTTAACAAATATGAAAAACATGCTAAAATTGGACTTTGGTGTTTACACATCACACAACTACATTTGTTTTATAAAGAGCATGCTAGTCCGTGATATCCAGTATCTTTTATCGATGTTTATTTACTGTTGTTTGAAATGATTACATGTTACTAATTTCATAATGATTTACAATTATGTTCTATAACTGTTTACATTATTGTTTTTACTTTGATATTCATATGTTGGTACTGCTAAGCGATTATATGCTCACCCTTGCAACCTGTTATATACATATCACAGATGCCTAGAAGACCTATCAGACCTGGACATAACAGAGTCTCAGCCCCTTCCGGTCCCGGCTCCTCTGAGGTAGTTTGAATCCGACCATGTGTTGTCTGATGAGTTGCTGAATAAGTTAGTGTGTCAGAATTTTAATAAATGGTGTGTAATAGTGAGTAGATTAAAATCATACTTGAACCTGGATCAGATCTTAGTTTTGGGGTCATGATAATATAATAATAATAATCTTGTAGTTTATCTTTATGGTTTGTTATGTTTGGTGACGTCAACTCCTGACCCCGGGGTTGAGGCCGTCACAGTTGGTATCAGAGCTATAAATTCAAGTCCCTGATTTAGGTTAGGGATTGAGTCAAAAAGGGTATAGAAAATGTGTCCTAAGTTGTGAGTCAACAACTCATTTAGAGGAGCAAACCTAAGAGTCAGTCGAGGGTTCCAAAGTCGTTACCCTGACATCTATTGATGTTTTGATAGAACTGCTTTAACCTTATTGTGTCTTTCCTATATATGTATATTGTTAACAGTGGCCCATAGTGATATCTAGTTCTCCATCTCGGGAGAACATATTTGATTCAAACTACTCAGACTTAAAGAGGACCCTAGATGTTATAGCCGAGGAGACTCCTTTGCCTGCCCCACCAGCACCTCAGTTTGTTCCGAGAGATATACCTGGATCTAGTGCCCATCCTTGTTGGGTACAGAGATCAGTGTCAGCTGTGAAGGATTTTCTACCGGGTTGCGGACCCAGTTCTTCTTTCTCTAGACATCCATTCCCTACTTCTTCCCTTACAGTTACTTCCTCCCTGATTCTATATCATGTTCACCATGCGGTGAACAAATATTTTATTACAGAGCAGATCCCGGAGCTGGCTGCGCATCTTGATCGAGTACCAGTTGGACCCTTTCAGGGCAGCCCGGAGCAGAGCCAGAGTGAGGACTTTGACTCAGAATACTGTTGAGCGAGCTAGGTATAATGACCCTTTTATTAGTTCTGAGTTTAGAGCCATTCAGTACCAGGATTTGGTTAACTGGTTGGTGTTCGAGTTAGGCTCGATTAGTGGCAATGACAGTGGCAGTTGTTAGAGCAGAGTTGCAGCAATGATAGATAAATATCATATTTGGTTCTTCAGGAGTTCTATAGTGTGTTTTTATATATACATTATGTTATTGTAGTATGTAGTAGATGGAGGCTGTTATGACAGCCAATTTGGTTGTGTACTCGAATGGTTTAGTAGTTGAATATCAGTTGTACCAGTTGGATTTCTGTATGGTTGTTATATTGTAGCTGCTTATTTATGATGTTCAGTTTTCATATTATTTTTGTTATTATTATTATTGCTTTTGTTGCTGGTATTTCTAGAATATAATCATTCACTCAGGATGGATCCAAATAACTGAGGATGAGGATATTTTAGTGGCAACACTCTCCCGATACGTATGTGTAAACTGTTTGGAGAAATCCATTTTCATATATATGACTTCTATGTTTCAGGAGAATGCCACTCAAGAAGAATTCTCAACCCAACAACGAATCTGCTAGGGATCCCTCCATGAGTGAATTGATAGATTTGTTGTGTCAGCAGTCTACTCAGCTGGCCCAACAGCAACAACAATTCCAGCAGTAGCAATAGCAATAACAACAACAACAACTCATACAACATCAACAAATCCAACAGCAGGAGCTGCAGATCCAACAGCAGCATCAACTGAGGGGGACACCCCAAGATGTTAGTTTTAAGTCTTTCCAGGCTGTAAAACCCCCAGAATTTAAAGGTAAAGTAGATCTTGTTGCTGCCAGGATCTAGTTGAAGGAAATGGAGAAGGCTTTCGTTCTCACCAAGGTGAGTGAGGATTTAAAGACAGAATATGGAAGTTACTTTCTGAAAAATGATTCGAACTATTGGTGGGAGTCTACACGAGCATTGGAAGGAGAAGATCCTATTCCTTGAACCCGATTCACAGAACTGTTCTTGGAAAAATATTTTCTGGATTGTCTCCAGAATCAGATGGAGATGGAGTTTTTAGAGCTGAAGCAATGAGATAGAATTGTTATGGAGTACGAAGTCAAGTTCACAGAATTGGCTCATATAGCACCAGAGTATGTAAGTTCGGAAGCTCAGAGAGCGAAGCGGTTTCAGCGAGGATTGAAGCCAGAGATTAGAAGGGGAGTTGTAGCTCTACAACGGAAGACATATACTTCGATAGTTCAAGTTGGCTTAGTAATAGAAAGTGACCAGAGGTTAGCTGCTAAGGAAAGAGGTGAGAAGAAAATGAAGTTTAAAGGTGGGCCTGCCAAGTCAGAACAAGAAGGAGTAAGTCAGAAGTTTCAACAACGGTTTGGAATGAATAAAGACAGGAAATTCAGGAGGAAGAATTTCCCACAATTTAGGTCCAGTACTACCTCATTCAGTTCTACTCCGATGAAGTCTAGTAAGCCAGTGATCGATTGTAAGACATATGGAAAGAAGCACAGTGGTCAGCGCAGAGAGAACGTCAACTATTTCAAGTGCGGCCAGAAGGGTCATTATTTCACTAAGTGCAAATATGAGAACCAAGGAGTAACCTCTTTCAGCTGCGGCAAAGTGGGGCACATTGCTAGGAATTACAGATCAGCTACCCAGGGTAGTATAGGAGGAAGTGCATCTCAAGGACCAACAACAAGTACAGCCATAGCTAGAACTTTCAAAATGAGTAAGAAATCCCCGGCTCGAGATTCCGATGTAGTTGAAGGTACACTTTCTCTTAATTCCGTGCCTGTTAATGTTCTATTTGATTCGGAAGCGTCTAAATCTTTCATATCCCTGAACAGTGTGAATAAAAAGCAATTAATGTTGGAAGTCTTAGATGAACCTTTAACCATAGAAGTGGCCAATCAAGATAAGGTACCTGTAAGTCAATTCTGCCCTAAGTGCTCAATAGAGATGTTCGGTCATTCTTTTCCCGCCGACCTAATACCTTTTGAGTTAGGAGAATTCGATGTTATTCTAGGCATGGATTGGTTGTCTCTATATAAGGCAAGTATTGACTGCAAGAAAAATAGAGTTGTTACGTATACAAAAGATAATGTGAGGGTAGATTATCAAGGACAGAAACAGGACAAGAAGTTTCTCTCAGTACTGCAAGCAAAGAAATTGTTAAGGCAATGATGCGAGGTTTATTTGGCTCATGTGGTGGACACCAAAAAAGAGACACCTACCCTGGATGAGATTGCAATAGGAAGAGAATATCCCAACGTCTTTCCGGAAGAATTTCCAGGATTACCACGTGGTCGAGAAATAGAGTTCTCCATTGATTTGATACCAGGAGCAGAACCAGTTTCCAAAGCTCCATATCGAATGGTTCCAGTGGAAATGAAGGAATTGGCCAAAAAACTTCAAGAACGATTAGATAAAGGAGTTATCCGACCAAGTGCTCCTCCGTGTGGTGCTCCAGTGCTATTCGTAAAGAAGAAGGATGGAAGTATGAGGTTATGCATTGATTATAGGGAACTGAATAAGTTGACAATCAAGAATAAGTATCCTTTGCCGATGATTGATGATTTATTTGACCAGATTAAAGGAACATGCTATTTTTTAAAGATTGACTTGAGATCTGGCTACCACCAATTGAAGATCAAGCCTGAAGATATACACAAAACTGTGTTCGGAACAAGGTGTGGCCATTATGAATTCTTAATAATGTCATTCAGATTGACCAATGCACCATCGAATTTTATGGATTTAATAAATCAGGTGTATAAAGAGTACTTGGTAAGTTTGTTATTGTATTTATTGATGACATCCTCATTTATTCAAAGACTCAAGAAGATCACGCAACACACTTAAGAATCTCCCTCCAAAGGTTAAGAGAAAAACAACTGTACGCGAAGTTTTCCAAGTGTGAGTTTTGGTTGACAGAAGTACAGTTTCGTGGACATGTGGTAAGCAAGGAAGGTATCAAGGTAGACCCTGTAAAGATTGAAGCCGTATCCACGTGGGAGCAACCAAAGACTCCAATAAAAGTGAAAAATTTTCTTAGGCTAGCAGGATATTATCGAAGATTTGTGAAGGATTTGTCTAAGATTGCAGTCTCGTTAACCAAGCTAACCAGGAAGAATGAGAAATTTATTTTGACAGAGAAATGTGAAGAAAACTTCCAGGAACTGAAGAAGAGACTAGTGTCAGCTCCAGTACTAGCATTTCCAGATGAGACGAGAAAATTTATAATATATAGCGACGCTTCTTTAAAAGGTTTAGGTTGTGTATTGATGCAACACGACAAAGTCATCGCCTATGCCTCCAGACAATTAAAACTGCATGAACAGAAGTATCCAGTCCATGATCTTGAGCTAGTAGCTATAGTTTTTGTATTGGAATTGTGGAAACATTATTTGTATGGAGAAAAGTATTATATTTACATTGATCATAAAAGCTTGAAGTATATATTCACTCAGAAGGATTTGAACATGAGATAGAGAAGATGGTTGGAACTAATTAAGTACTACGATTGTTCAATTAGCTATCATCCAGGTAAGGCCAATGTGGTGGCAGATGCCTTGAGAAGAAAAGAGAGACTGAATATGGTTCAGATTGCGGAAGAGTTAGCACAAGACTTGAAAAAGATGGAAATTGAAGTTCAGGTACAAAGAAAAGATAAGGAGCAATTGTATGAGATTACCTTTCATCCAGCATTAATGGATAAGATAAAAATGTGTCAAGAAGGAATTATGAAGCAATAATTGGATAACCTGACAGGAGAAGAACTATGTACCCAAAGGGATAACCAACGTATGTTCAGATTCTCTTCCAGAATTTGGATTCCCAATGTGATGGAACTGAGGAATGAAGTTTTACACGAAGCGCATAACTCTCGGTTTTCTATCCACTCTGGGAGCACTAAGATGTATCAAGATTTGAAGAAAAACTTCTGGTGGCCAGGAATGAAGAAAGATATTGCAAATTGGGTTAACAAATGTCACGTGTGCCAGACTTTAAAAGCAGAACATCAAAGGCCGAGTGGATTGTTACAACCCTTGGATATTCCCAATGGAAGTGGGAAGAGATTGCAATGGATTTCGTAGTGGGATTGCCGAAGACAAGAGCCAGTCATGATGCTATTTGGGTAATCATCGACCGGTTGACAAAGTCAGCCCATTTCCTCCCAATTAATGAAATATATTCTTTAGAAAGGTTAGTTAAGTTGTATTTGGATGAAATAGTGACCAAGCATGGACTTCTTGTGTCCATTGTATCATATCGAGACCCGAGATTCAATTCAAGGTTTTGGACTAAGTTACAAGAATGTCTACGAACCAAGCTTAATATGAGCACCGCCTATCATCCTCAGACAGATGGCCAAAGTGAAAGAAAAATCCAGACCATAGAAGATATGTTAAGGGTTTGTGCTTTGGATTTTAAGGGAAACTGGGATAAACATTTACCTTTAATTGACTTCTCGTACAACAATAGCTATCATGCCAGCATTGGAATGCCACCTTACGAAGCTTTGTATGGACGCAAGTGTAGATCACCATTGTATTGGGATAAAGTAGGAGAGAAGAAAGTGTTAGGTCCTGAGCTGGTTCAGTAGACCAAAGATGCAGTGGCATTGATTCGAAAAATGTTAGAAGCAACCCAGGATAGACAGAGAAAGAATGCAGATTTACATCGAAAAGATATGAACTTTGAAGTAGGATCGTTGGTATTACTGAAAGTATCACCTTGGAAAGGGTTAGTTCGATTTGGTCAGAAAGGTAAGCTCAGCCCAAGGTACATCGGACAATTTGAAGTTTTGAAGAAAATAGGGAAAGTCGCTTACGAAATAGCGTTGCCGCAGCAGTTGCAGCATATTCATAATGTGTTCCATGTATCTATGTTGAAGCCATATATTTCTAATTCGAATCAAGTCATAAAGTATGAACCGATTGAGCTTCAGCCAGATTTGTCCTATGTGGAACAACCAATCCAAATTTTAGATCGTAAAGAGCGAGTCCTTAGAAATACGTCAATCCCCATAGTAAAAGTGCTTTGGAAAAATCCTCGAGTAGAAGAGTCTACTAGAGAGTTAGAGTCAGACATGCTTGATAAATATCCTCATTTGTTTAGTTAAGTCAGATTCTGGCAACATAATCTTTTTAAGGGGGAAGGATATAACGACTCGTATATTTTGTATTGGTTTAATATGTAATTTTTGAATAATTAATTATATAAAATATATGTAATGGTTTTGACAGATGTGTGGTGTTTAACATTATTTACGTGAGATTATTGGTGTATAGGAATTATTTGTGTAATTAATTATTGAGTTGTGTTGATTTGTTTCACTTTTAAAAGTGGTTTTATTGCAGATTTATCTTCATAAATATTTGAATTATCTCTAAAATTGTTTTTATGGTTTTATATTTTCAATAATTATTTTTGGGATTTTATAAAATTTAGAAATCAATATTTCATTAATTATTTATCTTTAAATGATTTTCTGATTTCATTTATTTGTAAAATCAGTATTTAACTCCAAGATGCTTCAAAAATTGTGAAATTTGTATTTTATAAAGTTAGGAATATTTTGAGAATTTTAAAATTATTTTGGAAATTTTTGGGATTAAATTCACCCGCACGTTTATTCGGTAAATCGTTAAAAGCGGATACGAGTTGCGTTTCAAAAATGGTTTAAAAATTATGAAAATTTTATTTTATTATCTTGAGAATTTGAAAACTCATTTGGTAATTTTTTGACTCTTCTTTAACCGCAACTTTGTTCGATAAATTGCTCGATACGAGATAAAAATTTTGCCTCGTTACTTTCAGGGACACGTGTCAAAATATTATAAAAGAAATTGACACGTATTCATTTTATTTGATACGTGTTGGCTGCTGCCTAATTCAAAAACACATACACACCAAGCATCACACAGTCTCGTCTCTCTCTCTCTCTTTGGTCTCGCACCTATCTCGTCTGTTCTCCCTCCCCAGTTTTTCTTCCTTTCTTGTTTCCAGTCGCCGCTGTTCTTGCTTTTCCGGTGAGCCGCCGCCTGATTTTCCGGTTTATGTAATTGATATATATGTATATTCACATATATATATGTGTGTGTAGATGTGGTGCTGTGTGTGTGCTTAATCTGTGTGTGTGTTGTTGCCGGTGTTTTTTTCGCCGGTTGTTGCCCTGTTTTTTGATTGTTGTTCGGCTGTTCTGTTTCTTGGTCCTGTTTCTGCGCATGTGGCGCGTGTGGTTTGGCTTTCTTTTTAATATTATTTATTAATCTCTGCAAGAATTGATTCAAGTAATATTCATGATAAAATATATTTTTCGTGCGGGGAATAATTATAATTAATAAGTGGAATTTTTGCGCTGGAAACCCAGAATTTAATCGAGTACCTACAAAATTTTGCCGCCGTCGGCAATTAGTTTCGGTGAGTTGATGGTGGACGGTGATGATACGTTTTGAGTCCTAAATTTGAAAAATAAATTAAGTGGTTCGTATAATGAGTTTTCGTGCGTAATTAGTTATTTAATTGTAAAAATCGTAATGTGACGTAAGTTGTGGAATTGTGATTGTTGAAAATTGAAGTCGATTATGTTTCAACGGGTAGGCTTATAAACAGAGGAGTCGTTATCAAAATTTTTCTAAAAATTATTTTAAATACGAAAAGCGTACTATACGATATAAAACGTTTTACGCTTATTATGATTATTGATTACGTGAATATGTGTATATATTTTACACGAGTCGGCTTATCGGATTGGGTTATTTAGGTTCGAGGATATCAAACATGTCGGTATAACTAATTAGGTTATTCTGTTACTGTAGATCCCAGTCGAGTCCGCAATGACCGAAGTCAGCGTAATAGCTACCTAGGATTTCTGTTAAAGCGTTGCAAGGCGAGTACCCTTGACCATTCTTTTATGGTTCAGTGTATATGAATAAACTGCTGTTGTATTCTCGTACAGGAACATAAACATTTAAAGTTACGTATTCCCTGTAGTTATAACTAATTGTTTTAAATCCATTTTTGGGAAAAGTAACTTCGAAAGGTACTTATCTCGGATGAAAATGAATTGTGAACTAGTTTTAAGTGTGGTGTTAAATGTACAATTTTATACTGAGATAGGTACAAGTGATTTTAAAACTGGATAAAATGATCAGATATCGGATACATAGGGGCTAGAGTGGCCTATTGAGGTTGCGTAAGAGGCTAACTCGGCTGCGTGCATTACATAACCGATTAGTCCAGCAGGTCAGAGACCCAGCTAGTCTCCGAGTTCCGAAACATGTGTATGAGATGGTAGTTTAAGCCGTTTGGTGTTGATAGCCTGATCAACTGTCTGCACATATCCATTACGTATCTGATTTGGCTTTGTGATTTTCGTAAAGGAATAAGTGATTTATACAGTTGAATAACAAATGTGAATAGCATGCTAAAATTGGACTTTGGTCTTTACACAACACACAACTACATTTGTTTTATAAAGAGCATGTTGGTCAGTGATATCTAGTTTTTTTATCAATGTTTATTTACTTTTGTTCGAAATGATTACAGGTTACTGATTTCATATTGATTTATAGTTATGTTCCTATAACTGTTTACATTACTGTTTTTACTTTGATATTCATATGTTGGTACTGCTGAGCGATTATATGGTCACCCTTGCAACCAGTTATATACATATCGCAGATTCCTAGAAGACCTATCAGACCCGGACATAACAGATTCTCCTCCCCTTCCGGTCCCGGCTCCTCTGAGGTAGTTTGTATCAGACCATGTGCGGTTCGATAAGTTGATGAATAAGTTAGTGTGTCAGATTTTTAATAAATGGTGTGTAATAGTGATTAGCTTAAATCATACTTGAACTTGGATCAGATCTTGGTTTTGGGGTCGTGATAATATAATAATAATACTCTTGTAGTTTATGTTCGTGGTTTGTTATGTTTGGTGACGTCAACTCCTGACCCCAGGGTTGAGGCCGTCACATCCTGTCTTTTTATTAGATTCTTTTATGTTACTTTAAATTTTTAGTCAATATAATATTTATTTATATCATTTATATGACTCCATTTTTAGTTTTTGTAGTTTTACAATAAAATTTCAATAACGTCGCCACATTGTTATTTAAGAAAAAAATGTATTAAAATTGTGTTTGTATCAAAAAATCGAACTCGTGACCTCTTCTTCGAGAAGTTTATCTTAGTACTATTTTTATTTAATAAATTTTGATTTTATATTAAAATTTTTATCAAAAAATCACTTTTTCTCCTTTTTTTAATTTTAACTTTTGAGTAAATAAAATGATAGTTTATATAATTATATAGCGTCAGTTTTAATTATCTGGTTATATACACACATATCAATTATTTTGTTAATTGTTATTATTTATATTATTTATAAAATTAAATATATTTTTTATACTTTATTTGATTTTTTTTCTAAAAATTAAAATTCAGTTTGACTTAGTGAGCTTACCGAGTCAAGAGTGTTCGGTTTAATCCGATAGTACTTAAAATGAATACTTAAATCAAAAATCAAAAACCAAATATATTAATAAGTTAACCTAAAAAATTAATTTATTAGTAAAAATTAAACCATCGAAATAATATATTACTCTTATTATTATCATTATTTTACACATACTCCTAAATAAAGAAAAAACATTAATTGTTATTCATTACGGAGAAGAAAATCATTTATTTTGTGCAGAATCGCTCATTTATCTTGACTAAGACGGTCGATTTTGAGAACAATGACTTGAATTAGTCGGGTAGTGACGCTGAAAAATAAAATATTAAAATTTGATCTAATATTAGTATATATTAAATGTAATGCATTTGATTAATTGTTATTAAGTATATTTCTAAAATAAGAAAATTAGTGCTAAAAGCTTTATTAAATTAGATAATTATTTTATACTCTCATTTTGACCAATAATTTTTATCATGATATTTTTTAATGTACTTTATTTATTATTAGTTTTTTTCTGTCTTAAAAGTACCATCTCGACCCTACTTGTTGAACTATAACTCAATCACCATGCCATTTGACTTAAAAGTATCTATATAAGACTCGACTCAAATTTAAAATCGTAATTGAAATTGCAAAGGGCACATTCAAACACTAATTAAATCATTTGTCTTTTGACTTCCTTTTACCGTGTACGCCGGTTCATGGACAATTTTATGTTAACAGACTTGTTTTGGCTCCAGCTTTGTATCAAATAAATTGCGCCTAATTGTATGATATGGATTTGGTCGACCCCTACTAGCTTTTGTGTTTCATAAACATATACTTCATGGAAAATTATGCAAAAAAACAAGCCTATAAATAGATATGCCTCGTTGAATGCCCATTATTCAATAGCTCTACACAAACAAAGTCATTGTATGTTTTTTCTGAAAAGGTTTTATATTATTGCTGATTACATCTTCATTATAAAATATAATGTCCCAGAGTTAAGTCAACTAAGAGTATTTCAGGGTAGGTTTTATTGAATTTTTGGGGTGAGATTATCAGTATTTTCATTTTTATTTGATTTATAATGTTATTTCATTTATAGATAGATTAGTTGTTTCTTTCCTCTAAGTACCAGTGGTCCATCACAATATATCTTCTCGGGTAGACAAAATACAATCAAGGAATTGAAACTCAATAAGTAAAGTTTTAAACACCAATCTATCTGATCTTGACTAAAAGACACGAATCAATTATAAGAATAGGTATCAAACTTGCCACTAGTTAATTTAATCCAAGGCAGAAATTCATCGAAACAAAAGTGTCATTTAATTAAAAGTTAAACTTTTGTAATGAATATTGTTAACGGAGAAATTTGGTTAACAAAGATTCGAGTTTCGCGGTTGGAATCAAGATCTGCAGTGGTGGCCGTTGATCGGAGAAATCACCGGAGTGTACTGATTTGTACTTAAGAAACGGCTGAGATTGCTAGGGTTTATGTTTTCCTTATGAGAGCTCTCAAATACGTATGATCACAATATGCCTACGTACCTCCTTTTATAGAGAATCAAGTCGGACATAGTTCTTTGGGAACATGAAACCTAGATGGACTTAGCATCTCATTTCGTGGCCCAATAGGAGTTGTCGAACCAACTTCTTATTATAACTCGAACATTGATTTGCTTTAGGAGTGCCTAGCGATGCGGGCTAGTCACAAAGTCCCAAGACTCGGTTAAGACTTCGAAACTTCACAGATTAGAAAACTCCCAGGCTGATGGATATCCTATCAGCTACCGCTGTCTTCATCGATCATAACTGCAGATATAGCCATGAGTTACTGCAAATGCTCAAGCGCATACTCGCCCCCCCAATGAGGAAAACCCACCAGACTACAAGACAAGTGTTCCCAATCATACAAGTGCAAAGTATGAAATAAACCCTAAGTCTCCCGACGAGGACAACCCGTCGAATGCACATACAGTGCTCCCAAAGCAGAGTGTTAACAATCGTTCCCCTATGAGGAAAACTCACAAGACTACATAACGACACTTTTAGTATATTTTCCAAGAAGAAAAGCTCCTAAAGACCCTTTTCTCTGCTCTGGCGTGCCCTGAGGGGTTTAGGGACCTCCAAAGGCTACTCTAGACACCTAGGGCGCGCCCTAAGTATGGTGGAGCTCCTACGAAGGCTTCTCCTCTTGACTTGTGTAATCCTTAATGCTTAATTTAGATCCCATTTCAGTTGTGGGAGCAACCTCCTTACTAATTATTATAGGTATTCATTTTGCATTGCAGAGCGGCCACCCCGTGTGGCTACATAGCACGGGGCACGCCCTAAGGAGTCCGGGGACGCTTCCCTGGAGTCTGGAACATTTCTTGGTTCTTGATAGCTTTATTCTTTCTCCCTTAACTTCAAAACATCTTTAATGAACTCCTTCATCAATACTTGTTCTTTATCGTCATCTTCTACTATAGTGGCAGTCGTAGCGACCATCGCACGCCTCCTTTACTATGATCGTTGCAAGCTTCTGTGTAATGACCATCATAAACCTTTATGTAGAACTCCATCAATCATCGTCATAACTTCTCATTATTGATAGTCATCACAAACGGCCGCTATATAAGGCTAGCTTTGTCTAGGGTGGAACCTGGGCTTTGGAGACGCGTTCTTCATAGCTCGTCCTTTTTTTTCCTTGATGATAATATGACCTGATTTCTTGAAGACCCAATAGAACACCCATGACAATTTTATGGGATATCAATTATATAGCTGAGTTCTTTAGTAGAACTTAAGAATATTATATGGTAGAACTACTTGATAGTTGATTGATTTGTTAATTTTTATTTGCTTTGGCTATATGGCAGTTAGGGAAAAAACTCTTTACTTTACAATGCTCACTGCTTTTTCAAGGTAGCTTAACTTGAATGGTCACAAATTGGTCTTGCACTTTAACCTATTAATTTAAAATCATTATCATTATCTTAAATGAATGTGAATGCTTAGTTTATTTCTAGCAGAGGCATATATCATACGCCCGACAGTATTTGTACAAATGTTTATTGTATTAATTTTGTTTGAAATATCTCTCGCATGACCAACACTGTATTGTTATTTTATTTTCTTGTATATAATGTTATTAAATGAAAAATAGAGCCTAAGATGGAACATTTTAATGAATTGTCCAACTTGTTGCTAATTGAATTATCTAACATACATCCCTTAGTTGGCTTAAACCGGAATTAGAACATTAGTAAGTTGAAATTAAAGACAAGTGAGGATTTCAAAGATAAGTGGGGGTTCTACTTCTCTTGTGTGCTTTGAATATTAGTTGAAAAAGGTTGGCACATAAAAACTAATGCACCTAAAGTAATATTGTTACTCTTGCACCACTTGTGTTAAAAGCTAATTTAGTGAAAACAAATTGCATAAAATAAATCAATAAAAAATATTAAAAATTGTTTAGACGACACCATCATTGAGTGAAAATATTTCATAAATGCATTACCGCCAAAACGGACTAGAGGTTGATCGTGTTAGATGTTGAATGCCGTGAAATATAACACGGGGGGGGGTGAATGTGTTTCTTAGATTTTCTTGGTTTTAAGCTTTATGGATTATGGTTTGAACAAAGCAGTTTAAGAAGTGTAGATATTATATTTAATAGAATGAACACAAATACAGTATATCAAAAATTCAATTTTATTAATCAAGTCTTTCTTGCTACAAATATGTGTTTTTCAGAAAATAAGAACTCAACTTCTATCTTGAGAGAATACAAGCAAATCTAGATCTGTTTGTTACATGTGAACTAAGGACCCGTGTATGCTTTAGATACTAGCAACACGAGTTTACAAAACTTGCACTAAAATGTACTAAACCAAATTCTAAAGCAACCTTGTCTATTTCCTCTTCCGGTGTTAACAAATCTGTGCAGAATCTTGCAGGTCTGTGACCATCATTTATCCAGTTAATCTTAGACCTTGATCTTGTATTCTTCAAGCTGCTTTGGAGACTTTTCAATTCAGTGAATGACTTGTTTATTGACTGATAATCTTGAAACTTGAACTTATCTTTATTCTGAATTTTAGTATATCGAGATCTCCAATTGTTCTATAGAGAATTGACATATCGATAAGTATAACGACTTAGCGATATCTCTGAGTTCTCTATAGGTATACTTGACTTGTTGAGGTCTCTAGTTCTTTACATGTGAAATGGCTTGTCGATATGTTTGAGATTTTTACATGTAGAAATGACTTGTCGATATCTCTGAGATCTCTATATACATAATTTGACTTATCGATATCTCTGTGATCTCTACATGCAGAAATGACTTGTCGATATCTCCAGTTCTCTATATCTTCATCTGACTTGTCGATATCTCTGAGACTTCTCTATAAGCCATTTTGGACTTCTCTACAAGTCATCTTGGACTTCTCAAATGACTTTTTGATATAACTTGAACTCTAACTTGTCGATATCTTGACTTAGAACATTTTTCATGGAACAACTTTATTCAACTCCAAGCTTCTACATCTTTTCTCTGAGGCATGATCATGACTTGATCTTCTTCCAGAGTTTATTCCTTAGCTTGAAACTGTTCACAGAAAAATATCTCAGTCCAATCTTTTCACCATTTTTACAAACTCAAGAAATACAATTACAGAATACATAGTTGATTGTCAAATAACCTAATCTTAGGGCTGTCAGTGTGACTTAATCATATTATTATACATGCATATCTTTCCCTAATGAAGTCCTTAAGATCTACTAGCACTTGAAGTTATTCAATAATTTATGTCCCTCTTAAGGCTTCCACCAGTTTGAGCCATTCATCCAATAAATAATTGTTGAGATAATTAACCCTGAATCTAGAGAATCTGCCAACCTTTATATTCAGAAAATGTCCATCTTTTGAGATTCTACTCGACCCCTTTTCCTTGAGCTCATTTGATCTTTATTCAAACATTTCAATTTCTTTGGCATACTGCGTTTCCCTTTCTTCCCTCTCAGCCTTTATCCTTGCATGACTTCATTCGTTTCTCTCAACCTTTTAGATATCACAACCTTCCACATTCTTGTACCACTATCCTTACCCTTCATCAACCTTATCACCCTCTTCAATTCTGTGGTTGAAAGTGTTTCCATTAATTCTCTGCTAAGCATATTGAAGGATCCATCCAAGCAGTAGATTCTGACTTCTCCAAAAGAGACAACCAAAATTTGACTATTTCCTCATATAGTTAGTCATCATCTGTTATGCTCCTATTTAAAGGTAGAAAATCATCTTGATTAAAGCAGTTCCATATAACACTAACATTAGCTTGTATTTTCTTTGGTTTTCTCCCAACAGTCTTAAAGTGAGTCTTGATTGGAGGTTTGAATGAAGGTAGGTTTGAGATTTTCTTTAAAGTGACATGGCTGTATGTGATTGGTATTTTGAGTAAGGAATTTGCAGTTTGTTTGTACAGGTATTTAGACTTTGAGGTTGGACTTTGTTGAGTGTTTGATTTGGTAGGTTTGAGGTTTGAGTGATTTGGATTCCTTGGAATTTTTGCTCTTTTGTTTGTTCCTCTCCATCTTTTCTTTTCCTCTTATTATCTTTCCTTCCCTTCTTCTCTTATTTTTCTTTTTTCTTCTCATCCCCTTTGCTGCCAGTTACTTTACTAGAATGACTTGGATTTGAGCCAGAAGGTTTTTGTCCATCTTTCTTCTGCTCATCATCATCCAAGCCATCTTGAGTGTTGATTTGAGTTTTGAGCAACATGGTTTCAGCATTTCTCATATATCTGCTAAGAATTTTGATAATTTCTTTATCTTCAATAGTCTTTATTTTCTTAGTCTTCAGGTCAGTCTCCAATGTCATGATCAATCTTAAATTACCCATAACACAGTATTTGGGAATCATGAATTATTTGCATTTTATGTTGAAGAGCAAATGTAGGACACCCCCTTACTTGGTTGAAGATTGACTTTAGGAAATGCATCAATTTGTACCTTTTTAAGCTCTCCAAGTAATTGAGTGTCCTTCGGAATCACCCTGTTGACTTTCTCAATGATGACATCTAGCTCAGATGCTCTCTTGGATTAAAGATTTCGGAGAGACACCTGCAAATATCTGTCTACACCATAGTCATTGACATTGGTAACTATTCTCTTTTCTCTGAAATTTCCAACTTTCACTATCACCACTCTCAGAGTTCATATTTTTGACCAAAGCCCTTTTGTATGTGATGTAGTTGTTGTTTAGAGAAACTCGTAGTGCTGTGAGCAATTCATTGAACTCGTTGTCAAGGAAAGGTCCTTCTACAACCAACTGGAGTCTTTATTTACCAACATCGTGAGCACTTGGTGTGATTTGGCTTTGCCTTGTTGATTTTGGCTTGGTCACCATCTCCCCCTTAGTCTGGTTAGCATGAAAATTGATTGAAATAAAGGGATTTGGGATCTTTTTGATTGAGTAGTTTCTAGAAGAGGTACATTTAAGGCTCCCATGATAGCTCCCAAAGAAATTGATTTTTGCATTTGAAGATGCTTGTGGGAGTATACCAAGGACTTAATGTCCTATTGTTGAGATTGCACCAAAGTAGTGAGAGCACTAACTTGAGCTGTAAGAGAATCATTGGAGGCCTGAAGAGTGGAGACTTGTTGTTGTAAAGACTATATTTGCATATTTCTTGAGGTGGAGATAGAGGGAAAAGGTTGAGAGCTAGTTAAGAGAAGAGCACAAAAAGTAGATTGAATAGATTCTTTAATTCCTTCCATCTACAAGGTTGAAGGTTCATATCTTTCTAGATGAAGTTGCTCCAACTTGACCTTTGTGTCATTGTTGCTAGTGATTTTCTGTTGGACAACCTCATGCAAGGAAATAAATAATTAGATTTTTGATGTTGGTCTCTATACCAGTCAAGTTGAAATTTGCCATCTTTTCTGCATATATATTGAATTTATTCTTGATATCAACCTGAGATGGCAAAAGTGCATCAATCTTGTCCATGAACATCTTTCTAATCTTTTTTGCTGTCTACCCAAAGTACGTTCCAATGCTTTTCCAATGAAATGAGAAGCATTTAGATGTGCCTTGTTGAGCTATGTAATAGCATCATACACCTCCTGTGGAGTGAGGACCTTGCTGTTGTTGCTCAAAATAGTTATATATTCTTCTCTGAATCTAGATAAGGCCTCATCCATGGTGTTACTGGAATCCTTAAATAGCCAGGCATCCACATTCCCATCTTATTCAGCTTCATCAGCTATCTTGGTTTGTTGAGATTCAACTTCTCCCGTATAAGACATCAAGATATCTTGATAATCCTAATTTGACATATCTTTTGTGAGTAGCTGGTGGGTAATGTTGGCCAATCCTGCTAATTGGTTTACTAGAAGATCATCCATTGTGGATGGTTGAGTTTCTACATCATGTAGCTGTTGAGAGATTAAGTGTGAGGTGGATGGTTGATTGGAAGTGTTTAGGTTTGGTGTTTGGTGAGATGTGTTTGAGGTATAGGGTATGGAGATAGGAACATCACCTGTAACATATGCCACAGTTGTACTCACAGTTGGAACTGTTGTTGTGACAGTGTGTTGTTCACTAAGAGTGGGAACCTCCATTTGAATTGGAGGGGATTTGACCAGGTTACCGTCATATACCATGGTCTCAAACCCTTGTTCTTCTTGCAAATAATTGGCATTTGAATTTATTATACTTGCCTCCCCAATATCAAGATCATTGGTAATTATACTTTCAGCTTCAATTGACAGTGCAATTTCAGCTAGGGATTTGAGGGGAGTTGTCCGTACTAGAGAAACCTCCAATTGAATTAGAGAGTATTTATATAGCTCCCCCTCAGGAGTACTACCCTTAAAGCTGTCAATATGTGAAGATTGTTTGGCACGTGAAGGTGCTTGAGTATCTTGCACAGGGTCTTCAGTTAAAACTAATAAAACCCCTGTATTTTTGTTGGTGTCATCAAGGTCTACCCCAACATGTAGCCTCTCACCAACTGGATGTAGTGTCTGGGTGGTGATCACAGTTTCTTGAACTGTCACTTGAGTTTGGAAAAACTTGAGATGTGGATTCAAGTTTTTCATTGTAGGAAGAAGAAATTTCTGAAATAAGATTTGTGAGATTATAATTGAGTGTTGGAAACTCCCCCTGAGTAAGTGAGGGAGTTTCAAATGATGTGCCCTCTTTGTGTGTGCCAACCAAATTCCTTCTTTCACCAACTTGAGAGTGCTCAAATTGGGGTGTAGACACTTTACAGATGTATTTAGGAGAATGCTTGATTCAATAGAGACACCCTATTGAGAGGATGCCTCTAGAGTCTGTTTAATTCCTTCTTTTACAACTGCATCCTTTTGGGAAGATGCAGATGTGGTTTTTTGAGTGGTCAACTCAACAATCTTTTTCTTCTTTGGCTTTTTAACCAGGTTAGACTCTGTGTGTGTTTGGTCTTCACTACTCTCAGTTTTTACAATTAAGGTTGTATTATTTCTCTTCTTTTTACTCACTCTACCTTGTTGAGAGGATGAAGTGGTTGGTTCCCTAGCTTCTAATGGTAGAGAAGAAGTGGTCTCGGTTATGGTAGGCCCCTGTTGGTTTTCCTATGTTTGTAATTCCACAGGTACATGAGCCATTATTGTACTAGGTATGGCACTAGACTTCATGTCAGGCATAGGGTAGAGATAGATTCTAAATCTCTCCAACATAAAGTCAGTGAGATTTAGACCTACCTTTACCTAAGTCTTTGTAATTAGTGAACCAAATAGAATTTTAGACACTTGTTTACAGTTGCCTATTTTAGTTCTATCAATATCATTGAGTAAATGTATGTCTGCAATTTTATGATTTAAAGTAGACATAATAAACCTTGGAAAGAAAATTTCCTTACCTCTAGTGGCCAAAGGCATTGTGAGCCTCGTGCTGAGTTCTTCTAGGATCAATGCCCCAACATCGAGTGGCTTGTTGTATGCCATGATGAACACCAACTTATGTACTATAATGGAGATATTTTCATATCCAGTCTTCCTGTAGGTGAATGCCCTCACAATAGAGTCAAAAAGAAATGACCACTCCCTCCTGAGATGCTTCTTCTTCAGGCTGGAAAGGTTGATCTTCTCACTGTAGTTTATGAAATCCATAAACTCAGCTATTTCCTATTGAGTTGGCACCTCCACCATGCTATCTGTAGGGATGCCCAATGCTTGGTTGACATCATTTGCATCAAATTCCACCTGCTTTCCCTGAATTGAGCAGTTTACCACCAGGGATACAACTTGATTCTCATGCACAACAATGTTGATCAGGACTGAGTTCGAAAACTCATTTAGCACGTCCAGGTACAGGATATGATTAGCAGTCAAGGCTCCTACAATATAGGACTCAGGAAAAAACTTAACAAAACTCTTGAAACTATCAGGAGCTTGGTTATCATTAGTAAAATCGAGGTAGTTGGTACCCTCATTTGGAATAGTGGCACTAACATTGTTTGCAGCCATTGTGAGTGTATGGGTTTGAATGGGTAAGAAATTTGAGAGAGAAAGAGCTTGAAATGAGAGAGAATGGTGAAAATTTACTAAAGCTAGGTCACTTGAGATCTCGAAAGCGTAAAGAGGGGTTATGTCGAGATGTCTGGGTATTTATAGAAAAAGATAAGTGACTTTTCGAGAAGTAAGAATAAACGGTTCAAATTTACTTATCAAGAAGTCACGTGAATTGTAAACTCATATCGAGATGTCACTTTCCTAACTCTTATCGAGAACTAGATAGTGACTTATCAAGATGTAGAATAAATACACAGTTTGTCCTAATTGGACTGAGTTATTCCAATTTTTATTTGAATAAATCAAAATAAAATTAGAATGATTTTATATCAAAAGTATTTACTAAAATAATTTATTGAATTAAATTATTTCAGCTCTAAGTTATCAAGAAGTCTAAAATTTATAGTTGTAGAGAACTCTATGAATAAACGTATGTCGAGATCTCTACAATACTGAAGTCATAATGAAGCTTGTCGAGAAGTCCTTCGAGAAGTCATGAAAAATACTTATCGAGAACTCTATCGAGAAGTCTCAAAATGACTTGTCGAGAAGTCATTTAGACTTATCGAGAACTCAGTTCTCTACATACTTTTGTTCTTTTCAGTTTCGTCTTATATTAATTTCACATATTGAAAATGTAAATTAACAGTTAAACAGGTTTTTCTCAGAATTTGAAAAATTCCAAGTTGAATTTTAAATTTTGAAAAATAAATATACTGAGAATTCTGAAATATTTATAAGTCATATTCCAGTTAATTTCTAACTAGATCAAATCAATTTTGATTTATCAAAAACTAATCTGCTGCAACATATTAGTTGAGTTCTTGCCTTTAGGATGAAGAATTTAACATTCCAATTTCACCAACAAGTCTAGTGAAAGTTGCTTCATCCAAAGGTTAGTGAAAATGTCATCTAATTGTTTTTCTGTTGGAATAAAAATGAGCTTAATAGTATCATTTACAACATGTTTCTAATTAAATGGTACCTTACATCAATGTGATTAGTTGTAGAATGATTAACTTGATTATCAACAATAGATATGACACTAGTATTGTTACACATGATTGGAATTTTGTGTAACACTAGGCCGTAGTCCATTAGTTGATTTCTAATCCAAAGCACTTGAGCATAACAAATTCCTGCAGCTATATATTCAGTCTCAGCTGTAGAAATTGACCCAGATTGATGTTTCTTACTATACGAAGATAGAAGTCTTTGTCCAAGAAATTGACAGCTTCCATTACTACTCTTCCTGTCAACCCTGTATACAGCAAAATCTGCATATGTGTATCCAACAGCTTTATAACCAGTTCTCTTATGATACCACTATCACAAGTTTGTTGTTCCCTTCAAATATCTGAAAAATTCTCTTTACTGCCATCAAATGTGATTCTGTAGGATTTTCTTGAAATCTAGCACTCATACATGTTCCAAACATAATGTCTGGTCTACTAGCAGTTAAGTATAACAAAGATCCAATAATTCCTCTATAGCCAGATATGTCTATACTTTTTCCTTTCTTATCTTCATCCAACTTGGTAATTGTAGACATAGGTGTAGATGTAGGTGAGCAGTCAACCATTCCAAACATCTTCAATAAATCTTTAACATATTTGGTTTGACTGATGAAGATGCCGTCACTTTTTTGACTAACATGAAGGGCAAGAAAGTAACTGAGCTCTCCCATCATGCTTATCTCATATTCACTCTGCATGAGTCTTAAAAACCTTTGACATAACTTCTCATTAGTAGATACAAAAATGATATCATCGACATAGATTTTAACTAGGATAATATCATCATCATGCTTGTTGTAGAATATAGTCTTATCAATAGTTCCTCTAATAAATCCATGTTTGATCAAGAATTTTGATAGTGTGTCATACCATGCTCTATGTGCTTGCTTCAAAACATAGAGAGCTTTCAAAAAATTATAAACAAAGTCTGGAAATTCTGGATCTTCAAAGTCAGGTGGTTGTTGCACATAGATTTCCTTGTTAGGTCCATAATACAACTGTAGAGGGGGGTGGATACAGTTTATGCAAACAATTCGATAAAGCTTTAACAGAATCAACAGTTTTTATATTAATCCGATAAAACTGTTACACAAGTACACTCTCAAAGGATGAACAATTATCCTTGAGAGTTGCTAGGTTATATGAAAGATATATCAATTTGTAACACCTTTAGTGTAAACCTAATATGTGCTTATATAGTGCACAGTTACTGTGGCTCCCTCCAAACCTGGGTCAGATGTTTGGGGTCCACCACACACACACACCCTATATGTTAGGAGCAATTGATGATATCAAGCAGAAACTATCAGAAGTTCATATCAGAACTTATATCGACGGATGTGATGACATTGACGGATGTTGATAATCGACGAATAATGATATCGATGGATGATGATGTCAACGGATGATGAAATCAGTATTTGTCACATCAGTTGATCTTTGATAAGAAAAAAGGTAACATGAACACAAGGAGGTGAAGGACTTTATCTCAGAAGAAATTGTATAGGTTTCCTTGTTGTTGATAGAATAGAATTCCTCATACATTGTGTAGCTGTGCTCTCTCTATATAAAGCACATATTACGTTTATGCTATATGCATTGCGATATTGTTATATCTTTCACATAACATAGCAGCTCTCAAGATTTATTCATCCTTTCGAGTTAGTACGTTTATAATATGTTTTTATCAGATAATATAAAAACTGTTGATTCTGTTGAAGCTTTATCGAATTGATTGTATTAACTGTATTTACCCCCCCACTATAGTTGATTAAGGGCCTAATAATTGTTATCAGAGCTTGTTGTTAACGTATAAACAATTTAAGATCTGAAAATCAATCAACTATATCAGACAAAGAAGAAGACACAGAATCCGAAACCACCACCTCCAGCCACATCACAAATAAGCAGCAACATGAGTAGGTATGAAGCAATCAAGGTGCCTATCCTGAAGATACATGAATATCCAATCTGGAAAGTTAGGATGGCCATGTGCTTGGAAGCCACGAATCCTGAATACCTAAGCATGATCTATGATGGTCCTCACAGACCAATGAAGGTAGCTATTTTGCTTGTAGGAGAACCAGAGAAGATGATAGACAAAGATAGGAAGGACTACTCTCCTGAAGATATCTCATCTATCATGAAGGATGCTAAGGTCAGACATATCCTGCACATCATTCTTGATAGTGTCATGTCTAATAGAGTCATTGGATGTAAGACAACAAAAGAGATATGACATGCTTTAGAAGTAAAGTGTCAAGGTACACCTACTATCAAGAAGAACAGGAGGACGGTACTTACCCAAGAATATGAGCACTTTGACTCAAGGGACAATGAGTCCTTAACTGAGATCTAAGACAGATTTCAGAAGTTGCTAAATAACTTATCCCTTGTCAACAAAGAATATGATTTGAAGGACTTAAACCTGAAGTTCCTACTTGCTCTCCATGAAAAGTGGGACTTCAAAGTCACATCAATAAGGGATAACTATCAACTTGATAAAACACCTCTAGATGAGATCTATGGAGTTCTGAAAACTCATGAACTAGAGATGGAGCAAAAAAGAAAAAGGAAAGGATCAAAAGCTAGACCAGTTGCACTCAAAGGTTGAAGAGAAGCCAAAGGAGAAAGCTAGGAAGAAAAGCTACTCCAAAGGGAAAGTCATGATTGTAAATTCAGATACTGAATCATCAAATTCTGATGATGACTCAAATACTTATACTGAATCAGATACTGACAGTGATCATAACAACAATGAAGATATGGAACAAATGGCTGCCCTATTGGTTAAAAGCTTTAAGAAGATGGTCTATAAGAACTTCATGAAAGGGAGAAGATTTTCCAGAAAAGGTTCCAGTTCCTCATACTTTGATGAGAGGATCAACAGGAGAAATACTGATGGGAAGAAATCAAGATCTGGAAAACTTGTCAAAGTCAAAAGAGAGATGTTACAACTGTAATGGTATTGGACACTTTGCAGCTGATTGCAGAAAACACAGAGCTGAGAAGAAACAAGCCTTGATCTCAAGGAAGAGAAACTGGGATGATTCATCAGATTCAGATGATGGAGTAAATTATGCTCTCAATGAAAAAGCTAATGCTGAGGATGACAATGCTGAATTAAAGGTACCTCAAACTACTCTTGCTTTTGATACTGATGATATCTATGAATTAAGATTATTTCTTAAGTCTCTGCATGTTAGTTTTAGGGATCAAACCTTAGAGAACAATAGAATCAAGAGTGAAAACTCTGTTTCAAAGAAAAGGAATGATCACCTAGAAATTGAGTTGCTTTCCATGCTAGAAATTCAAAAAAAGAAGAGATAATACTGTTTATATTAAGGAAAAATTGCTAGAAAAATATGCTTATCTAGAAAAGGAGCTACAAAAAGAAAGAGAAGTCATTAAACTGTGGACTAACTCAGGAAAATCAACTCAGGAAATTCTAGCGAATGGTTGTTGGGGATCAGGATTAGGATATTCAACTAGATCTAATTCTAATAAGAAAAGTGGAAAAGAAACTGAGATAACAGAATCAATAAAAACTGATAGCAAGGTCAAACTGAACAAGGTTCAAATAAAGACCATTAAGTTTAATCCTAGTGCTAATACTGTTAAGTCAATTCATGAGAAAGGTACTACCTCATCACCTAAATCAAACTTAATTACTGAAAAAAGTGAACAAGTTCACAAAAATTCAGTAAATATTGGTTCAATGACTCAGAAACATCTTAAGAAAAAGCTAAAGGATCTACACATGAAAGACAAGAGGAAAAGGTCTAGGAAAAATAGGAATGGCAAGGTAGGTGTTAATAAGAATGGAAATTATGTAACCCTCCTAATGCACCTAAAAAGACCTGTTCAAACTGTGGTAGCACTAATCATCTTGTTAAATCTTGCAAGAAGAATAGAAAGATAAATACTGTTTCTTCCAAATCAGAGATTAGGAATAAAATAGTTAGATATAAACCACAGAGTCCTTATTTTCATTATGGAAGTTTTTGTAATTCTATTTATACATGTAAAGAGTATCACAATTTGTATTATGATTATTATAAGCTAAAACACTCTTTAATTAAAGCAAAATATGTTTCTGCATGTATAAATAATGATAGTAAGGATGTTAACATAAACTCTGAAAAAAAGTCTTCTGCTGGATATGTTAACAAACTTAAAAAGGCCAAAGGATCCAAGCAAGTCTGGGTCCTTAAAAACACTAACTGATTCATATTACTGACTATAGGGTGACATTAGGAATGCTCTAGTCTTGGACAATGAATGCTCATGACATATGACTGGTTAAATCCCTGCTATCAGAATTTGAGGAGAAGGCCGGCCCAAACGTTTCTTATGGAGATGAAATGTGGCGCCCTCCAAACCCGGGTCAGAAGTTTGGGGTCCACACACACCACACTATTTATAACCTACTTAAAACAATAATAAAGATAATAATAATAATAATATGCAGTGACCCTACTTACCAACTACCACGGACCACAACAGGTTAAAGTATGCACATAAGCCAAACACACTTACTTATACTATAAATTGTTCAAATCCCAACTATCCAAACTCAGAACTGAGTAATAAACATTATTACAAACTTTTTCAAACTTAGATTATTCCAAAAGAAGCCTACTAGCTCAACTCAATCAACCTGAACTCCTAGCTCTCGCGCTGGACTGGGGATCCTCGCTACCAACTGGTTCCTTTTTAACTGGAAAAGAACATAAACAATATCACACAAATGAGCTAACTAGCTCAGCAAGTCATAATGACAAAACGGAGAATAATGATCATCAGGTGAAAATGGTTACGGTATCAAGTGAACAATAGATTATGATTTAGAATTGGATATTATATTTTCATTTTAAAAACCAAGGTTAGGCTGCTGATCAGTCACGCACTAACTACGAGCAAAGCACACAGCACTGCTCTAACTACGGGATCCAAGGCATACATTGGCCTAACTTGACCATTATATGGGTTGACCACGAATCTGGTCCACAATTTTATAAAAACAATCCAATTCTAACATAATAACAGAATAAGCAGTAATAAACAATAAACAGGATCATTAACAGCATTGGACGTTCAATAATGAAAATGGTTTCAATATGCATAAAGATCAATATGGCATTTCCAAAGCTTGGATGTTAGGTAATAAAAGAACTGGATAACAAAGGAATAAATGTTTCAGGGATTTAAAAACTTGGTCTTTCAAAGCATAAGATACAATGGGTTGAATGTGTAAGCAATCTGGTTCAGTACTTGATATTTAGTTTGTATGTATTTGTGGAGTAGTATCGTATATTTGAGGTTCGTATTTGGGTATACAACAATCAATGGTCTAGAAAGAATCAGGTTTACGACTCAAGATCAATAATTAGAATCAGGGTTTAGGGTTCAGTGCTTCAAAGCACTTGCAATATAAAATAGGACTATCAATCACTATAATATCTCGAGAAAGTTCAGAACACTTGCCTAGTACTAGCTTATTATACTGCACTCGCTTTCAGTCACGACTGCCTTACTCCTCGACTACCTGTTTCCCTTTCCTACGCCTTGCCTCTTCTGCTCATATATCATAAGCATTTATCAATATTTAACTCATATGATTCTATTCGGCACATACTTCTATCTACCCTTCGTTTCACCCAAATCTGATTAACGGATTGAAAGTTACGCAATAAACAAGTAAACATCGACTATACAGACTGATAGTTAACCAACAAGTCACCTATAACACGTAACACGTCATATAATCAATGATATATCATTTATAAAAAAAGTCTCGGGTCATAAACAGGCTTTCAGGTATTTAAAATGATTTTTAAAATATTTTTCGGAATTAAAACGGGTCGTTGGATCAATTTTGGAATAATAAACAGGGTTCAGTTGGCCAATTCTGGCTTCGAAACAATTTTATAATAATTATCGAGCCATGAACACAATTTT
The DNA here is from genome assembly GCF_009905375.1 of Apium graveolens. Classification (NCBI taxonomy): domain Eukaryota; kingdom Viridiplantae; phylum Streptophyta; class Magnoliopsida; order Apiales; family Apiaceae; genus Apium; species Apium graveolens. The sequence continues at coordinate 39,525,290 of NC_133647.1, forward strand.
AAATAATATTTTAAAGATCGAAATTATTTTTTGGAATTTTAAAATCATTTTTAAATAATTAAATCTAATTACATAATTAATTAAAATCAATTAATATTTAATTAAATCAATTAATCAATTAATTTTTGAATTAATTGACCAATTAATCAATTAAAAATTAACTGAAATTAATTAACTAATTAATTCAGATTTATTTTTGAATTAAAAATAATTTTTGGAATTAAAATAATAATTTTTGGAATTTTCAGAAATTAAAATCGAATTTTTATAATAAAAATAAATAGGAAATATGATTCTTGAATAATTTTAAAATAGGAATCCTAAATTTGCAAACTCTGGAAACTTCAGGGACTGAACTGTTTCTTCCCCAAAAGTTCAGGTACCAAACTGCAATTTTACAACCCCCATCGCCAGAAAAAACAGGGGTGGCCGGAGAACACGATTCCGACACCCTCACCTCACCACAAGTTCCAGATCACATCTACAGACAACCAGGAACTTATTCATGCAATCAAATCATTCAAATAACCCCAGACTTGGCCGGAAATTGGCCAAGAACATCGCCGGTTTCCGGTGATACATCGAAAACTTAAAAAGACAACTCCCTACGATTCAAGCATCCTCTATTAACGAGTTATATACCAATCGATTGCAAATTTCATAAGGAACATAATCCACTATAAATCAACAGCTAATAACCCCTAAATTAAAAAGCCCCAATTTTCAATTGAAAACATTCATACGGGTTATAAACCCTAATTTTAAAATTCGAGAATTAAACCCACTTTTGAGCATGTTATTGAACTCCAAATCAGACGTATGACATATGAAAATCATTAGGAAAACAAGCTCTACAACATTCAATCATCAAATCATACAAACAATCATCTGAACAAAAAATCATACTTTTAATAAAAATAATTCGAAATTAAATAAAAATATAGAAAAATAACCTTGATTTCTGCAGTTCTGAAACTTGTAGAAACTGAATGAACACCTTAAAACCTCTGTTTTGGTTACTCGAGCGTTCCAAACGGAGATCAATAACACCTTCAATTTGTGATTTGATTTTCAGAAGATTATATAAATATAAGGTTTTTCTCTGGAAAATTATATGTTTAACTGACTGCAAATGATTTTGATACGAAATAAAATACGGTAAAAGGCTATTTATAATTACGGAAAATTAGTATCCCGTTGGATCATTCTGGATATAAAACAGTATGTTTATTTATAAACACTGATCCAAACGGTATCGGTTTTCGGGATAATTATCCAAATCAGTACAATTTGTACTGCGGTCTTGGTCTCAACGCCTGGTTACACGTATCACGAGGTGATAATTGTGATAGTTTAATAAAAAGCTCCCGTTTCTCGAAAATACGAGTTTTATTGATTTACCGAAACGAATATTGTATCGAAAATGTTGCGCCGGGACCCGCGCAGGACAAACCGTACGCCGGATCGAAAAAGTCGAAACATGGAATATGCTCGGAATATTACAATTAGGTTAGGAAGGAGTTCTCGGAAGAGTTTCGGGTTCTAAAAACGTAATAACGGATGACGTCGGTTGGTTCCCGTTTTTATAAAATAAATTTTAAATACCTGGAAAAAGATTTTATAAAATCCATATGATTCCTATAAATTCATAAATCAACATAAAAATAATTAGGAAGATATGACAATTATCTATATTTTATTTTAGACATATAAAAATTAAAATACTCAATTAATAATATTTTTAAACATCCAAACACATTTATCACTTAACAAATAATTCACAGAATAGATACGAAACATATATAATAACTATTTATTAGCAAAAATAATTACACGATATATCCCGGATATTACATCTTTCCCCCCTTAAAAGGATTCTGTCCTCAGAATCTCCTACGAAAACAAACGAGGGTACTTTTCTCTCATATCATTTTCTAGTTCCCAGGTTGACTCTTCAACCTTTGGGTTTCTCCATAATACTCTTACTAGCTTTACCACTTTATTTCTCAATACCTTCTCTCTTTCCTCTAGAATCTCTATCGGACTCTCTACATATGACAAATCTGCCTGAAACTCTATTGGCTCATATTCTATTACATGTCTGGAGTCTGGATTATACTTTTTAAGCATTGATACGTGAAAAACATTGTGAATGTGCTCTATGTGCGGAGGTAACGCCAACTCGTAAGCTACTTTGCGAACGCGCTTTAGGATCTCAAAAGGTCCGACATATCTTGGGCTCAGCTTTCCTTTCTTTCCAAACCTCGTTAGTCCCTTCCACGGTGATACTTTTAGTAATACCAAGCTTCCTTCTTTGAATTCCATGTCTTTCCTTGCCTGGTCTGCATATTTCCTTTGACGGTCATGTGCTGCTATTAATCTTTTCTGGATAACTTCAACAACTTCTTTTTCCTGCTGCACTAATTCAGGTCCAATTATTTTGCGTTCTCCTACTTCGTCCCAATATACTGGAGATCTACATTTGCGTCCATAAAGGGCTTCATAGGGTGGCATCCCAATACTGGCGTGATAACTGTTGTTATAAGCAAACTCTACCAAAGGTAAATGCTTGTCCCAACTTCCTTTGAAATCAATAACACAAACACGTAACATGTCCTCAATTGTCTGGATCGTTCACTCTGGCCGTCCGTATGTGGGTGGTAAGTCGTACTCATATTCAGTCTCATTCCCAAACATTCTTGGAAACTCTTCCAAAATCTTGAATTAAATCTTGGATCTCTGACATGTATAACATCTGCTAACCCATTCCGCAATTTCCCTTTTCATATCTTGCCACCAATAATTCTTCTTTAAATCTCTGTACATTTTGGTACTCCCTGGATGGATTGAATACCTTGAATTATGTGCTTCCTGTAAAATTTCATTCTTCAGCTCCGTCACCGGTGGAATCCAAATTCTTGAAGAAAACCTAAGAATACCTTGATCGTCCTTTTGTGTGCACAATTCTTCACCTGCCAAATGATTTATATCTTGATCTATTAAATCTTCCTGACACTTCTTTATTTTCTCTAGCAACTCTGGCTGGAAAGTCATACTGTACAATTTTGCTTCATTAGGCCTGCAAACTCTAATCTCCAATTCCAGTTTCTGAAATTCCTTATATATCTCTTCAGGTACTGATAACACATTTAACTTTTCCTTCCGACTCAAGCATCTGCTACAATGTTCGCTTTACCGGGATGATAATTAATCGTGCAGTTGTAATCCTTGATCAATTCTAACAATCTCCTTTGCCTCATATTAAGCTCCTTCTGTGTGAATATGTACTTTAAGCTTTTTTGATCTGTGTAAATCTCGCACTTTTCTCCATACAAAAAATGTCTCCAAATTTTCAAAGCAAAAACTATGGCTGGTAGCTCCAAATCATGAGTAGGATATTTCTGTTCGTGTGGTTTCAATTGCCTTGACGCATACGCAATCACCTTATTGTGCTGAATTAGAACACATCCTAGTCCTTTATGAGAAGCATCACTATAAATTACGAAATTCCCTTGATCATCTGGAAGTGACAAAACAGGTGCCGTAATTAATTTTCTCTTTAATTCCTGAAAACTTTCTTCGCATATATCGTTCCATATCAACTTTTCATTCTTCCGTGTAAGCTTTGTCAATGGTGTGGCAATCCTTAAAATTTTTTGAACGAATCGACGATAATATCCCGCTAATCCCAAGAAACTTCTTATCTCGGTAGGTGTTCTCGGTCTTTCCCAATTTCTAATGGCCTCAATCTTTGTTGGGTCCACCTTGATCCCTTCATTACTGACTATATGTCCTAAGAACTGAACCTCCTGTAACCAAAACTCACACTTCGAGAATTTAGCATATAACTTCTTTTTCCTTAAAATCTCCAAAGCTATTTTCAAATGTTCCGCATGATCCTCCTTCGTCTTTGAATAAATCAAAATATCATCTATAAACATAATAACGAACTTGTCCAAGTATTCTTTGAAAATTCTGTTCATCAGGTCCATAAATGCTGCAGGGGCATTGGTCAATCCAAAAAACATCACGAAAAATTTGTAATGTCCATACCTTGTTCTGAAAGTTGTCTTTGGTATATCTTCTGGCTTAATCTTCAGTTGATGATATCCCGATCTTAAATCAATCTTGGAGAAGTACTTGGCTCCCTTCAATTGATCAAACAAATCGTCAATTCTGGGTAACGAATACTTGTTCTTGACTGTAAGCTTGTTGAGCTCCCTATAGTCGATGCACAGTCTCATGCTTCCATCTTTCTTCTTGATAAATAATACCGGTGCGCCCCACGGGGATACACTGGGTCTGATTACTCCTTTCTCCAACAACTCTTGCAATTGCTTTGCTAGCTCTTTCATCTCAACGGGCGCCATTCTATACGGGGCCTTGGATACCAGTTCTGTTCCAGGTGCTAAGTCGATTGCAAACTCAATTTCTCTATCTGGAGGAACACCTGGTAACTCGTCGGGAAACACGTCTGGAAATTCATTCACTACTAGAATATCTTCAAATTTTGCTGGCTTCTGACTTTTATCAATCACATATGCCACAAAATGCTCGTATACTTGCCGTAGTAACTTCTTGGCTTGAATCATCGTTAAGAACTTCTTTACTTGTTTCTGGCCCTTGAACGTTATTATTCTTTCGTCTGGCGTCTTCACCATTACCTTCTTATTTCGACAATCTATTTGGGCATCGTGCTTAGACAACCAATCCATTCCTAAGATAACGTTAAATTCTCCTAACTTAAATGGTATCAAATCTACACAAAACTTACTACCAGAAATCTCAATCTCACAATTCCCACAAACTTGATTAACAGATACTCGTTCTTGATTTGCTAATTCCACAGTCATTACTTCATTTAAATACTCAACTGGACAATTTAGCTTACTAACAAAATCTTGTGAAACAAATGATCGAGTTGCTCCCGAATCTATTAACACTTTGGCACATAAAGAATTCACATTAAGCGTACCTGCCATGACATCTGTATCCTGGATAGCATCCTTCACAAACATGTCAAAAACTCTAGCCCTTGGAGTCTCATTCACTGCTGGGGTAGACCCTATAATCCTCAATGCATTACTGACTGGGGCTGGTGTCTTGCAATCCCTGGCTATATGTCCTGGCTTTCCATATTTAAAGCACGTAAACCCAATGGCTGGAACCTTCACCGCTGGATTCCGGATAGGCTGATCCTTATTTGCTGGCTCTCTTGCTGGCTGATTTCGGCACTCCCTTGAATAGTGCCCTTTCTGATTGCACTTGAAACAAACTACATTCAACTTATTACAAACTCCTTCATGCTTCTTCCCACATACCTGACAATCTGGAAAAGTTAATCTCAACTGATTTGGCTGATTCGCATTAACTGGACGGTTGCCCTGGCTTCCGTCGCCTGCATTTTGTCTCTTGAAATTAAAATTTCTTCCTGGCTGAAACTTGCCCTTCTTAAAATTTGGAAACTTCCCTTGTTGTGACTGACCTTCATTCCCTTCAAATTTTCTTTTCTTGCTTTCTTTCTCCTTTTGTGACATCTCACTCTCTGTCTCTACAGTCATAGCCTTCTGTACAACTCCTGCATAGGTATCCAATTCAAAAATAGCTACCTTCCCTCTGATCCATGGCTTCAAACCTTGCTGGAATCTCTTAGCTTTCTTCTTGTCAGTATCCACATACGACGACACATACCTTGACAATTCCTCAAACTTACTCTCATAATCTTCCACCGATATATTTCCTTGCTTTAATTCTAAAAATTTCAGCTCCATCTGATCCTGGAAAAACTGGGGAAAATACTTTTCCAAAAACAATTCCTTAAACCTCTCCCAAGTAATAACATCTGTACCTTCCAATGTCTTCACCATCTCCCACCAATAGGTGGCCTCGTTCTTCAAATAGTAACTTGCAAACTCAACCTTCTGTTCTTCCTTTACCTTTACCAAGGCAAATGCCTTCTCTATTTCCTTTAACCAAACATTTGCTTCAATCGGCTCTAAGGATCCCTTGAATTCTGGTGGGTTCACCGCCTGAAAAGATTTGAAAGTTACCTGGGGATTGGTCTATCTTTGTTGGTGTTGTGCTAGGTGATCTATTTGTTGGGCCAAGATTTGGAGAATCTGGGCTATTGCTGGGTCTATAGGTCCTGGGTTCACATTCTGGTTTGTATCAACTTGGTTGTTATTGTTGTTGTTGTTAGTTTCTTCATTCTGGGTGTTGGTGCGGGTATTTCTTCTGGGAGGCATTTTCTGTAAAGAATCAAACAACTTATTTAGCTTTTAAACCAAATTCTTTGCAAAAAAGAATTTTTTTGTAAAACAGAAGTATTTTTTTTTTGAAAACAGTTGTAACAGTTGAACTAAGTAAATTGCATGCTTCTTTATAGAATATAAACAGTTATGGGAAAGAGGGTACATGGTATCACATGGGTATAACTGGTGCAATAAGTAAGGTAAAGTAAAACAAGTGCAATAAAGTAAATGATAGTTCTGGAAAGGAAAAGGTACTAATATATATAGATCAAAAGTTTTGGGTAGTACAAGCATAAAGACGCTTCGGAAGTAAAAGCAAAAGGGTACAACAACCTACTCACTAGTCAGCATAGCTAGTCTATAAATACAACCCAAAAGTCTATTGATACACACTACACACTACTGTACATAATACATAACCATATCAACACTGCTCAGCATCTCTATCTCTGGATCTCTGACTCAACTCCAAGGAAACTCTGGTCCTGCCAGCCTCTCAAAGTCCTCCATCACCTCAGTAGCCCAGCCTATCAGTGCATCAGGGCCTCTGCCAGGTAGTGTAGCTCTATGTAGCCTAGCCTCAAGAACCCTCCGTGTCACATGAATCTCCTCTCGAAGCTCCCTCACACCATGATCAACATCAGTAGTCCTAATGATATGTTGTAGCTCTCTGATCTGGGCCAACAAGGAATCACGCTCCAATAGAAGAGCCTCATACCGGTAGTAAGGAACTGGGGGCAATGTAGACTGGAATGGGGCACTCGCAACTGAATGCCCAGTGGAATCTGAATCAGCTGGTGGGGGTCCTCTGATAGGTGGCCTCATGCCTGGGGGTGGAATAGCCTGCAGTGGTACGGGCTGCAATACAGGTGGAGGTAGAATAGCCAACACTGGTGGAATAACAGGACGTGGATCCGAAGATGGTACTCCAACTGAAGGCTCTGAATGATCAGCTGATACGGGGATAAAAGAGTCGATCATCGCTACTATCTGAAATTATATCGCAATATAAGAATCTCGAACCACGACGTGAATTACACTAATACCTATTATACCATAGCACTCAACCTCTCGACGTTCTATCTTTCTATTCCTTACTTCTAATCCTAACCCTTTACCCATTCCCGTCAACCTAGGCTTGTGTCAGTGACTTATAACCTGTAGCTCTGATACCAAACCTGTGGCGCCCTCCAAACCCGGGTCAGAAGTTTGGGGTCCACACACACCACACTATTTATAACCTGCTTAAAACAATAATAAAGATGATAATAATAATAATAATAATAATAATAATAATAATAATAATAATACGCAGTGACCCTACTTACCAACTACCACGGACCGCAACAGGTTAAAGTATGCACACAAGCCAAACATAACTTACTTATATTATAAACCGTTCAAATCCCAACTATCCAAACTCAGAACTGAGTAATAAACATTATTACAAACTTTTACAAACTTAGATTATTCCAAAAGAAGCCTACTAGCTCAACTCGATCAACCTGAACCCCTAGCTCTCGCGCTGGACTGGGGATCCTCGCTACCAACTGGTTCCTTTTTAACTGGAAAAGAGCATAAACAACATCGCACAAATGAGCTAACCAGCTCAGCAAGTCATAATGACAAAACTGAGAATAATGATCGTCAGGTGAAAATGGTTACGGTATCAAGTGAACAATAGATTATGATTTAGAATTGGTTATTATATTTTCATTTAAAAAACCAAGGTTTGGCTGCTGACCAGTCACGCACTAAACCTGAGCAAAGCACACAACACTGCTCTAACTACTGGATCCAAGGCACACATTGGCCTAACTTGACCATTATATGGTCTGACCACGAATCTGGTCCACAATTTTATAAAAACAATCCAATTCTAACATAATAACAGAATAAGCAGTAATAAACAATAAACAGGATCATTAACATCATTGGACGTTCAATAATGAAAATGGTGTCAATATGCATAAAGATCAATATGGTATTTCCAAAGCTTGGCTGTTAGGTAATAAAAGAATTGGATAACAAAGGAATAAATGTTTCAGGGATTTAAAAACTTGGTCTTTCAAAGCATAAGATACAATGGGTTGAATGTGTAAGCAATCTGGTTCAGTACTTGATATTTAGTTTGTATGTATTTGTGGAGTAGTATCGTATATTTGAGGTTCGTATTTGGGTATACAACAATCAATGGTCTAGAAAGAATCAGGTTTACGGCTCAAGATCAATAATTAGAATCAGGGTTTAGGGTTCAGTGCTTCAAAGCAATTGCAATATAAAACAGGACTATCAATCACTATAATATCTCGAGAAAGTTTAGAACACTCACCTGGTACTAGCTTATTATACTGCACTCGCTTTCAGTCACGACTGCCTTACTCCTCGACTACCTGTTTCCCTTTCCTACGCCTTGCCTCTTCTGCTCACATATCATAAGCATCTATCAATATTCAACTCATACAATTCTATTCGACACATACTTCTATCTACCCTTCGTTTCACCCAAATCCGATTAACGGATTGAAAGTTACGCAATAAACAAGTAAACATCGAATATACAGACCGACAGTTAACCAACAAGTCACATATAACACGTAACACGTCACATAATCAATGATATATCATTTATAAAAAAAAGTCTCGGGTCATAAATAGGCTTTCTGGTATTTAAAATTATTTTTAAAACATTTTTCGGAATTAAAACGGGTCGTTGGATCAATTTTGGAGTAATAAACAGGGCTAATTTTCGGCGAAACATCGAAAACTTAAAAAGACAACTCCCTACGATTCGAGCATCCTCTGTTAACGAGCTATATACCAATCGATTAAAAATTTCATAAGGAACATAATCCACTATAAATCAACAGCTAATAACCCCTAAATCAAAAAACCCAAATTTCAATTGAAAAAATTCATACAGGTTATAAACCCTAATTTTAAAAGTCGAGAATTAAACCCACTTTTGAGCATGTTATTGAACTCCAAATCAGACGTATGACATATGAAAATCATCAGGAAAACAAGCTCTACAACATGCAATCATCAATCATACAAACAATCATCCGAACAAAAATTCATACTTTTAATAAAAATATTCAAAATTAAATAAAAATATAGAAAAAAACCTTGATTTCTGCAGTTCTAAAACTTGTAGAAACTGAAAGAACACCTTAAAACCTTTGTTTTGGTTACTCGAGCGTTCCAAATGGAGATCAATAACACCTTCAATTTGTGATTTGATTTTCAGAAGATTATATGAATATAAGGTTTTTTTCTGGAAAATTATATGTTTAACTGACTGCAAATGATTTTGATACGAAATAAAATACGGTAAAAGGCTATTTATAATTACAGAAAATTAGTATCCTATTGGATCATTCCGGATATAAAACAGTAAGTTTATTTAAAAAGACTGATACAAACGGTATCGGTTTTCGGGATAATTATCCAAATAAGTACAATTTGTACTGCAGTCATGCTCTCATCGCCTGGTTACACGTATCACGAGGTGATAATTGTGATAGTTTAATAAAAAGCTCCCGTTTCTTGAAAATACGAGTTTTATTGATTTACCGAAACGAATATTGTATCAAAAATGTTGCACCGGGACCCGCGCAGGACAAACCGTACGCCGGATCGAAAAAGTCGAAACATGGAATTTGCTTGGAATATTACAATTAGGTTAGGAAGGAGTTCTCGGAAGAGTTTCGGGTTCTAAAAACGTAACAACGGATGACGTCGGTTGGTTCCCGTTTTTATAAAATAGATTTTAAATACCCGGAAAAAGATTTTATAAAATCCATATGATTCCTATAAATTCATAAATCAACATAAAAATAATTAGGAAGATATGACAATTATCTATATTTTATTTTGGATATATAAAAATTAAAATACTCAATTAATAATATTTTTAAACATCCAAACACATTTAACACTTAACAAATAATTCACAGAATAGATACAGAACACATATAATAATTATTTATTAGCAAAAATAATTACACGATATATCGCGGATATTACATGGAAACTTAGGAAAAATCTTGGGATATGGCAAAATCAAAGTTGGAAATGTCATCATTGAAATTGTAGCTCTAGTTGCAGGACTCAAGCATAATCTGATTAGTGTGAGTCAAATCTGTGATAAAGGTTACCATGTCAACTTCTATGAGGAGCATTGTGAAATTGTTAGTAAGTCTGATGGCAAGATCACATTGACTGGTATGATACATGGTAGCTTATATGAATCCAGAGTCTCCACAAGTTTTGATAATTCAATAGTTTGTCTACAGAGTAGAGCATTCGTGGAAGACAGCTGGAACTGGCATAAAAGACTTTCTCACCTCAATTTTAACAATATCAATGAACTAGTGAGGAAATATCTTGTTTGAGGATTGCCCAATGCAGGTTTTACTCCTGATGGCTTATGTGACTCATGCCAGAAAGTCAAGCAAAGAAAACTTCTTTCAATAGTAAAACTGAATCCTTAATTCTTGAACCATATCATCTACTTCATGTTGATCTCTTTGGTCCAGTGAATGTTATGTCAATTGCCAATAAGAGGCATGCACTCTTAATTGTTGATGAATATACAAGATACACATGAGTTTATTTTCTACACACCAAGGATGAATATCCATCCATTCTTCCTGATCGTGTGAGGGAGCTGGAAAAAGGGTCAACATATTAGAAGTGATAATGGAATTGAATTCAAGAATATCTCTAAGGAAGAGTTCTGCAAACTCAAGGGGATAAAACAAGAGTTTTCTACTCCTGGAACTCCATAACAAAATGGAGTTGTTGAAAGAAAGGATAGAACTCTGATAGAAGCTGCAAGAACCATGCCAGAGGAAGCAAGATTGCCTACTTACTTCTGGGCTAAGTCTGTGCAAACTGCTTGCTTTACATAAATACAACATTGATCAACAAGCATGAAAAAACACCATTTGAGATGGTGAACGGAAAGAAGCCGAATTTGAAGTTCTTTCATATTTTTGGCTGTAAGTGTTTAGTTCTCAAAACTCATCCGAAGTTTGATCTGGAAGCTGATGAATGAATATTTGTGGGTTATCCGTTGACCACAAAAGCCTTTAGAGTTTACAATCTAAGAACAATCATTGAATCTATACATGTATCTTTTGATGAAAAGAAGATAACAGGTCTAGAAGATGTAGTGACCATGATAAATTGAGATTTGAAAATGAAGTACCTTATGCTGAACTTTTATATCATGACTCTGATATAGTAAGTCCCGATATCACTCAAAGGTTTGAGGTTCCACAATACAGTGGAAATACATCTAACACTGAAGCACATGTTGAGGGAGAGCAACATGACTCAAATACAGAGACTACAACAAGTAATTCATCTCAAGGGACATCAGTAGAAAGATCATCAGACTCGTCTTCCTTAAATTATGATGAGTCAAATACTGATAACAATGGGAACACTGATTCAATGGGTGCATTAGGAAATAATAGTGGTACTAAATAAAGAAATAACAGAGAGTTCATGGATCAATGGGGAGGTTCGTCTTCAAGGAGTCAACTTCCATCTACAAGAAAATGGTCTAAGTCACACACCATGACTTAATCATTGGAAATCCTGACAGTGATGTAAGAACAAGAAAAGCCACTCAGAATTAATGTCTCTACTATTCTTTTCTATCTCACACTGAACCTAAGAAGGTTGAAGAAGCTCTGTAAGATGTTGAATGGGTCACAACAATACAAGAAGAGCTTAATGAATTTGAAAGAAACAACGTCTAGACTCTTGTGCCAAGTCCAAAGGACAGATCTATAGTTGGCACAAAGTGGGTGTTCAGAAAAAAATTGACAGTGAGGGCATTGTTACAAGGAATAAAGCAAGACTGGTTGCAAAGGGTTACTCACAAAAAGAAGGCATTGATTGTGATGAGAGATTTGCTCCAGTTGCAAGGCTAGAGGCAATAACAATCATTCTTGCCTATTCTGCTCATAAGAAGTTTATGGTGTTCCAAATGGATTTGAATAATGTATTCTTAAATGGAGAACTCGAAGAGGAAGTTTATGTTGAACAACCTCCAGGTTTCATTGATCCAAGGTATCCAAATCATGTCTACTTACTGGATAAAGCACTCTATGGACTAAAGCAAGCTCCAAGGGCATGGTATGAAACACTTGCTCTATTTTTTCTAGAGAGTGGTTTCACAAGAGGTACAATCGATAAAACTCTCTTTTATAAATACCATGGTAAGGACTTGTTATTAGTACAGATATATGTTGATGATATCATTTTTGGATATAATAAACTTTATGAGAGATTTGCAATGCTAATGCAGTCCAACTATCAAATAAGTATGATGGGAGAATTGAGTTATTTCTGGGGTTACAAGTTAAACAGACTAATGAAGGAATCTTCATAAATCAATCCAAATACACCAGAAATCTACTCTAAAGATTTGGAATGCAAGACTGCTCAACTGCATCAACTCCCATGGCCACTACAACCAAGTTAGATTTAAGTACTGGTTCTTCAGTAGATATAACTAACTACAGAGGTATGATTGGCTCACTCCCATATCTGACTGCTAGTAGACCTAATATCATGTATACTACCTGTCTCTGCGCAAGGTTCCAAGCTGACCCAATAGAACCTCATCTATTAGCTATGAATTGTTTTTTTAAGTATCTCAAAGGCACCATAAATCTAGGATTATGGTATCCAAGAGATTCAGACTTTAAGCTAATTGGATATTCAGATGCTGATTTTGCACGATGCAAAATAGACAGGAAAAGCACTTCTCGAAGATGCTAATTCCTTGGTGGCATATTGGTTTCTTGGTACAGCAAGAAATAAAAGTCAATTTCCACATCAACTGCAGAAGCAGAATATATTACTGCAGGAAGCTTTGTGCTCAGATTCCATGGATGAAGATTCAATTACTGGATTATGGGTTGGACTATTCTTCTATTCTTATATATTGTGATAATTAAAGTGCTTTTACAATGACAGGAAATCCAATGCAGCATTCAATGACTAAGCACATCAGTATCAAGTACCATTTCATAAGGGAACATGTGGAAGCTGGTACAGTGGAATTGGTCTTTGTTTCAATAGATCAGCAAGTAGCAGATATATTCACCAAGCCTCTCTGTGAAGCTACATTCACAAGATTGGTGAATAAATTGGGAATGATTTCAGGATAATTCTCAAACTCTGATAATTAAGTCTACTGATATTATTGAAGCATGGTATCTTATTCCTTGTCAGTACTTTTTAGATACTAATTCTTGTGCTAAATGTTGATGCTATGATAACATGCAAATTGTACTAAATGATTTTATGTGAAAACTGCATGTTGAACTACTGATTATGCTTACTTGTTCTGTTATTAGTTAAACTTGTTTTGACTAATAGGTTCTGTCAGTAGTTGATAAGTCCTGATAGTCATAATTAAAATACTGATAATGATCAAAACTTGACTGATTGTTATACTTCATTGATTATTTTAAACTTGTTCGAAATAAATTGTTAAACAATATTTTTAACTATGCAGTGAGATAGTCGAATATCTTTTAATTGCTTTAATGGGTTAGTTACTGATGTAAGTATCTTGTAATACTTGAGTATTTACATTAGGAATAAGAATCTGAAGAGAGAGATTACTTTTTGTTTACCTAGATATGTGTAATCGTGTATTTGCATTATGGTCAATTATTACATGGTTAATCAAAGAGTCTCTTCAGTTTCTGAACTTCTTTTCTATAAATACAACCCTCCACTTCCAAAACTTCTCACTCCGTTTTTCATACTCAACTCATCATCTTCTCAACACTCTATTCACAACCTTACTTGTTAAAAATGGTTCAACCCCAGTTTTACACACGCAGCGGTGGATGATATCTACCAATCTTTAATCCTAGTGATGAAAAGATGTACTTTGGTCCATACAAAATTAAGGTTCGTATTGGTGGTGAAATTTTCCACCCAACTGAAGTTCCAAATTCAGTCTATGATCATATCTCTTGGGATGATCAGTTGGAACTACACTTCTTCTTGAAGAAGAACTTCGTGCTGAACTGGAAAAACGTGCTCATCTGGCAGCTCTTGAGCTGCAAGTAAATATCATCTCTTTTGTAGGCACATTGAGTAGGATCTACCATCACAGGGCGATGAAGGCAGAGCGAGCGGAAAAGAGGCAGAAGAAGTCCGAGTAGTTAGATTATATTAGGATTTTTAAAATTTTATGAAATCTGGTACTCTATTTCTTCATAATTAATGAAAATCTTTAAGCTTCTTAGATATCTTATGTGACTACTTGTTTACTATCTTGTGTATGCTTAAATGATTTTAAATGTTATATCCAAATCGGTAATGCATGCTAAACTTCAAATGTTTTTAATAGTGCATGTGAATAAACTAATCTCTGTTTAAGTTCATGTGATCACTTCAGTACAGATTGAACACACTGTAAGAGGTAACTATTGTTAAAGAAGAAATTTATGGAAGATTTAATTCTTAGTCAATTAGGATTATTATCTTTGACTGTTACATTCTTTTCAAAATCTTTGAAACTTTCTTTTTCTCATCAAAAAAGTTGTTCACACTTATTTCTTAACACTAAATATCTTAAATCTTAAATTTCTTCTCATAATTGAAACACTTAAATTCTTTTCTTAAATGTTGCCAAAAATGAAGTGACATAATTCTTGAATTGTGTTCATCACTTAAAAACAACATTTAGTTGGTTAGAGACTACTTGATGAAGTAGATCTTAATGATACTAATAGAGACATAGAGGTTTCATCAGTTTTTACTAAAGACTTTGTGATAGCTTTCAATAAACACATTCAAGTGTTAGTTCTTTACAAGAAGAACAAGGTTTGAGATCATGGTACATGACAGTAACCTGAACAAATCCTCTCCAATTTATATGGAAGTTCTCATTAGTGATGAACAACAACTGTCATAACCACAGTATCCACTGTGAGCTAAATTGTGTATTCACAAGGTATAAATACTGTTATTACTTTATTAGCATTTATTTTAAATACTAATCTAGTTCTTTCAGCATTTATTATATTTTTTATGATATAAATCATGTTGGAATGATTACTCCTAGACCTTATTTAAGGACTACCTCTAGTTGTTTGACCACTGATCACCCTTCTTTAGCCACCTCTTATTTATGTAGGACAACCTTTCTAAGCCTTTTTCTGTGAGATGTGTGAAAAGATTGAGAGAAAAACAGAATTTAAGAGAGGAAGGATCCTTCATGGCAAAAGGAGAGGTAGATGAGAGATAGGATTTAGTAATCCTTGTGAGGAAGCTCTGACTATTGAAAGTCATGAGATGTGTAGTGTAAGGAGTAGTGAGACTAATTTAAAAGATTAGAGAGATTAAGTTTTATTCGCTATATGTTTGTAGGTGTTCAGAGTACTAAAGAAACAGATGCTGAACAGCAGTCTGTTGAACATCAAGAACACTCAGATACATCAAGGGTTATTAATCTCCCTGCAAGTCTAAGTACCGATACTTTCTTGCAGTCCATACATTCTTCTATTCCACCACATGGTACAATCTCTGTTTTTGTAGAAAAATAGTCCATTTACTCTACTTTTCCATCACCTGAGGAAATCCATGTTGTTGCTGAAGATGTAGTAGCATAATAGTCCATCCATAAAGTTTCATCCATTTGAGAATCACCACAGCATGTTACAGGAACTGAGGTTCTGGAAGTTAATCTCGAAACTCCAATTCATTTATCTACAATACTTGAATATGTGGAGTTAACTGCTGAAGGTGTGGAAGCTACTAGATCACATACTGCACAAATTCTTAATTCTATTCTACATGCTGAAACTGGTGATGAAGTTCAACATTTAGTATAAAATGTTAGATATATTTGATAATGTCATGGCTAATATGTTATATGTTTAGCTTTCAGATCTTACGTGAACAGGATAAATCAGTACTTAACTGTTGATCAGTACTTATACTGGAAGTCAGGACTTAAGGATATCAGTACTTATATTATCAGGAGATAATAATCAGAAGATAGATATCAGAACTTAAGTGCTGAAGGACAATCAGATATGGACAGTAGCTGATTAAAGGAAAGAAGATTGAGATAAACATAAGAAGAGATATGCATGAAGAAGGAATTCTGTGAAGAATGGAATACTTGGAAGAAAAGATATCTGATTGATATATTTTAGGAAGCAGAATTATATTCCATATCAATTAGCGATTATCTTGTAACTGTGTAGTATATAAACACAGACATAGGGTTTACACTATAAGTGTTATCATTATTAGAAAAGATTATTCATTGTAACCCTAGCAGCTCTCGTGATATTTGTTCATCACTGAGAGGTAACAGTTCCATACTGTAACAGAGTTTATTGTTTCAATAAAGTTTGTTTTCTGTTACTTAAGTTCTTAAAGTTCGATTTGAGTGTACTATTCACTGTATTCACCCCCTCTACAGTGTGTGTGTGTGACCTAACAATTGGTATCAGAGCCTATCTGTTAACTTACATACAGTTAAAGATCCAAACACAATCATGTCGGACACAGAAACTCCAACTAAGCCTACCACAACTGAGGAACCACCAAAGACACAAATTCAGAGTCGGTATGAGACCATCAGAGTCCCCATACTGAGAGCATCTGAATATCCCATATGGAAGGTAAGGATGACCATGTTCCTGGAAGCAACAGATCCAGAATACCTGGATAGAATTAAGGAAGGTCCTCACAAACCAACCAAACTCACAGTTGCAGTTGCAGGTGAAGCAGCAATGACCGTACCAAAGGAGAAGAGTGATTATACTGCTGAGGACATAGCATCAATTGCTAAGGATGCTAAGGTACGACACTTACTGCATAGTGCCATTGATAATGTAATGTCGAACAGGGTAATCAACTGCAAGACTGCTAAGGAGATATGGGATGCTCTGGAAACAAGGTGTCAGGGAACTGACACAATTAAGAAGAAGAGGAAGACAATACTCACTCAAGAGTATGAACACTTTGACTCAAAGACTAATGAGTCATTGAATGATTTATATGATAGATTTGTCAAACTTTTGAATGATTTGTCATTGGTTGATAAAGAGTATGATCTTGAAGATTCAAACCTTAAGTTCCTGTTAGCTCTTCCTGAATGCTGGGATTTGAAGGCAACGACAATAAGAGACAACTACAATCTTGATGAAACAACTCTTGACGAAATCTATGGAATGCTCAAGACTCATGAGCTGGAGATGGAACAAAGAAGCAAGAGGAAAGGAGGAAAGTCAAAGACAGTTGCTCTTAAGGCTGAAGAAGAAATCCCCAAAGCAGCTTCCTCAAAGAAAGACAAGGGTAAAGCTCTTTTCATAAAGTCTGATACTGAGTCATCAAGTTCTGAGAGTGATGATGACTCAGATTCTGAAAGCTTGCCTGAGACTGATGCTGATGAGGAGATGATGAAGCTGTGTGCTCTTATGGTGAAAGGAATCACCAAGATTGCATACAGGAAGTTCAGGAAGGGAAAGAAGTTTTCCAGAAAAAGCATAAGTTCTGATAAGAAGAATTTCAGAAGATCTGAAGGCAGAGGAGGAAAGTCTGACAGAGGAGATTACACCAATGTTAAATGCTATAACTGTGGTGAGAAAGGCCACATATCTCCTGACTGCAAGAAGGTAAAGGGTGACAGAGGCAAGGCTCTTGTCACAAAGCAGAAAAGCTGGACAGACACTTCAGACTCTGAAAGTGAGGAGAACTATGCATTGATGGCAAATGCTAATAAAGAAAGTGCTGAGAGCAGTTCTGAAGCTGCTGAAACAAAGGTACCTCAGACTACTTATGCTTTTCTTACTGATGATATTAATGAGTTGAGAAGATATCTTAAAACCATGTTTGTTAGCTATAGAGACCAAACTTTAACATGTGAAAGATTAACTTCTGAAAATCTTGCATTTAAGAAAAGGAATGATTTCTTAGAAAAAGAGTTAGTCATGTTCCATCAAACTCAGAAGGATAGAGATGATGCTTTTTATGTTAGGGATGAAGTGCTAAAAATGAATGAATCTCTAAAAACTGAGTTAGAAAAGGAAAGAGAGATAATCAGGACTTGGACTAACTCCGGCAGAACAACTCAAAATTTGCTAAGTAGTGAAAATTGGAAAGAGGGCTTAGGTTATGGAGAGAATAAGAATGATAAAGGAACTGAAGAAATTAAGCCTGTTGTTAAGCAAAAGCCAAAGTTAAAACCTGTTAAGTTTGTAACTGTAAAGTCTGATAATGAGAAATCAGAAGTTAAAGAGGAATTAACTTCTGACAAACTAAAACAGGAAAAGACAGCTGAAGTAAACATAGGCTTAATGACAAAGAAGCAGCTTAAGCATAAGCTGAAAGATGTCAAGAATGCAAACAAGGTACAATCACCTAGGAAAAATAGGAATGGAAAGGAAGGTGTGAATAAAAGCAATGATTATAAACCTGTTCCTGATGCTCCTAGGAAAACATGTCATAACTGTGGAAGTTCTAACCATCTGGCTTCTTTTTACAGGAAAAATAAGAATATTAACTCCTTACCTTCAAAATCAGGAGTTAAGAGTCAGTCTGTTAGATACAAACCACAAAATCCTTGTTTTCATTGTGGTAGTTTATGGCATTCCATTTATACTTGTAAGGAATATCATAGTTTGTACTATGATTATTATCAAATAAAACCTTCTTTGAAGAAAGTTTCCATTGTTCCTTCTAGTGTAAATTTTGATTCAAAGTCTGATAATGTAAATTCTGATAAGAAAAATGTTAACATAAACTCTGATGCTAAATCCGCTGCAAATGTTAACAAACTTAATAAGGCCAAAGGATCCAAGCAAGTCTGGGTCCTTAAAACTAATAATTAGTGGTCTTTGTGATTGCAGGGCAACAGGAAAAATATTCTAGTTCTGGACAGTGGATGTTCAGGACATATGACAGGAAATAAGGCCCTGCTATCAGACTTTGTGGAGAAAGCTGGCCCAAGTGTTTCTTATGGAGATGGCAACATTGGAAAAACATTGGGATATGGCAATATCAATCTTGGAAATGTCATAATTAAACAAGTAGCTCTGGTCTCAGGACTTAAACATAACCTACTGAGTATAAGTCAAATCTGTGACAGAGGTTATCATGTTGATTTCTTTGAAGAACACTGTGAAGTTGTGAGTAAATCTAAAGGCAAAGTTGTTCTAAAAGGATACAGACGTGGTAACATTTGTGAAGCTAAGCTTTCAACATGTACTGATGGCTCTGCAATTTGTCTGTTAAGTAGAACATCAATTGAAGAAAGCTGGAATTGGCATAAGAAACTCTCTCATTTAAATTTCAACAATATAAATGAACTGGTCAAGAAAGATCTTGTGAGAGGATTGCCAAACACAGTATTTGCTCCTGATGGTCTTTGTGATTCATGTCAGAAAGCCAAACAAAGAAAATCTTCATTCAAGAGCAAGACTGATTCATCAATTCTTGAGCCTTATCATCTTATACATGTTCATTTATTTGGTCCAGTAAATGTCATGTCTATTGCAAAGAAGAAGTATGCGTTGGTCATAGTGGATGAGTTCACCAGATACACATGGGTGTATTTCTTGCACACAAAAAGTGAAACTGCATCTATCTTGACTGATCATGTCAAATAGCTGGATAAAATGGTCAAAGATTCTGTGAAAATTTTAAGGAGTGATAATGGCACTGAGTTCAAGAATTTGATAATGGAAGAGTTCTGCAAAAGCCATGGAATAAAGCAGGAATTTTTTGCTCCTGGAACTCCACAGCAAAATGGAGTTGTTGAAAGGAAGAATAGAACTCTCATTGAAGCTGCACGTACAATGCTAGAAGAAGCAAAGCTTCCAACCTATTTCCGGGCTGAAGCTGTGCAGACTGCTTGTTTTACTCAAAATGCAACACTCATTAACAAGCATGGAAAAACACCATATGAGATGGTGAAGAAAAAGAAGCCAAATCTGAAATATTTTCATGTATTTGGATGCAAGTGTTTTGTTCTCAAGACTCATCCTGAACAGCTATCAAAGTTTAATCTAAAAGCTGATGAAGGAATCTTTGTTGGATATCCACTTTCCACAAAAGCCTTCAGAGTCTATAATTTGAGAACAAAAATGGTCATGGAATCTATCAATGTCTCTTTTGATGACAAGAAGATCACTGGTCTTAAAGATTTCATTGACCATGATCAGTTAAGATTTGAAAATAAAGACTCATATTCTGATACTGAAAATCCTGACAGTCTAAGTCCTGATACTGCAAACTCTGATGTTATTGAAACTGTGGTAACTACGTTAAAGGAAGATGCACCTATGCAGGGGGAGCATACTCAAGATCCTACCATATCTCAAGAAACATCTGAACATACATCTGGCTCTTCAAGTTCTGATTCGTCAAGTTCTGATAAGCCAAGTTCTGATAGTGCTGAAAATCTAAATACTGAAGAATCCAACTCAGAGAGCATAGTTTCAGGGGGAGCATCAGAAAATGAAAATGAAGATAGCATGGATCATGGGGGAGCATCCAGTTCTAGAGAAAACCTTCCATCTGCAAGGAAGTGGACAAAATCACATACACCTGATTTGATAATTGGAAATCCTGATGCAGGTGTCAGAACTAGAACAGGTACTTCAAATGAGTGTCTTTATAATTCTTTTCTCTCTCAGACTGAGCCAAAGAAAGTGGAAGAAGCTCTTCAAGATGTTGATTGGGTGCAAGCAGTGCAGGAAGAGTTGAATGAATTTGAAAGAAACAAAATTTGGACCCTAGTACCAAGACCAAAGAATAGATCTGTTGTTGGTACAAAGTGGGTATTCAGAAACAAAACTGACAGTGATGGCATAATTACAAGGAATAAGGCAAGGCTGGTTGCAAAAGGATATTCTCAACAGGAGGGAATTGATTATGATGAAACATTTGCACCAGTTGCTAGGTTAGAAGCCATAAGGATATTTTTGGCTTATGCTGCTCACAAAAAGTTTACTGTCTTTCAAATGGATGTGAAAAGTGCTTTTCTAAATGGAGAATTGGAGGAAGAGGTATATGTTGAACAACCTCCAGGTTTTGTAGATACCAAACATCCAGACTATGTCTACAGACTTGACAAAGCACTTTATAGACTTAAGCAAGCTCCTAGAGCATGGTATGAGACTTTAGCTCAGTTTCTTCTGGAAAGTGGATTCAACAGAGGGACAATAGACAAAACACTGTTCTACCTCAACCATGGAAATGACTTACTTCTGGTCCAGATTTATGTTGATGATATCATTTTTGGATCTACAAATGACAAACTTTGCAAGAAGTTTGCCAAACTAATGCAGTCAAGATATCAGATGAGTATGATGGGGGAACTTAGCTATTTTCTGGGCCTTCAAGTCAAGCAGAATGAGGAAGGCACTTTTATTTGTCAAACCAAGTACACCAGAAACCTGCTAAAGAAATTTGGAATGCAAGATTGTTCAAGTGCATCCACTCCAATGGCCACTGCAACAAAACTGGATAAGGATACCGGTAAATCAGTAGATATTACTGACTACAGAGGTATGATTGGCTCTCTACTCTATCTAACTGCTAGTAGACCTGATATCATGTATGCTACCTGTCTTTGTGCAAGATTTCAAGCAGATCCAAGAGAACCTCACTTAACAGCTGTAAAAAGAATCTTTAAGTATCTTAAAGGGACAGCTGCTCTGGGATTATGGTATCCTAGAGAATCAGATTTTAAACTAATAGGCTACTCAGATGCAGATTTTGCAGGTTGCAAAATTGACAGGAAAAGCACAAGTGGAAGCTGCCAATTTCTTGGAGGCAGATTGGTTTCTTGGTACAGCAAGAAACAAAAGTCAATTTCCACATCAACTGCAGAAGCAGAGTATATTGCAGCAGGAAGCTGTTGTGCACAGATTCTTTGGATGAAGAATCAGTTACTGGATTATGGGTTAACATATTTCAAAATCCCTATTTACTGTGATAATCAAAGTGCTATTGCTATGACAGGTAATCCAGTTCAACACTCAATAACAAAGCACATCAACATCAGGTACCACTTCATCAGGGAACATGTGGATGAAGGTACAATAGAATTGCATTTTGTTCCCACAGATCAACAGTTGGCAGATATCTTCACAAAACCATTATGTGAAGCTACTTTTACAAGATTGGTAAATGAACTTGGAATGGTTTCAGGTTCTTTCTCTAAATCTGCTTAGACTTGTTCTGTGTTATCAGACTTTATGCTCAGTATTTACAGAATTAATCTCATTGTGTATTCTGTGCTTAATTGATAAATGTCTTTAAGTACTGACTGTTGTCTGATATATGTTTCTAAACTCTGATAAGTGATATATATGTTCTAGTACCTATTCAATCATATGAGGATAACTGTGCTAGATACTGACCTAGTAGTCTTCAATAAACAAATGATTCCATGGAAGAAGTAATTATTTCAGTGGAAATCTTATGACACTAGCAAATTCTGATAACTGAGCTTAGTTAAGTTCACTTTGTATATCTTATTACTAAGTCACAAATTAGAATAATGCTACTCATCTGTTAAGTTCTGATACTAGTAAAACTGCTGAATGTACTAAGTGCTGATAGACCTCTCTTATCAAAAGAAAAAACAAAAAGATCAAAGATTAAAATCAGGTACTCCTTTGAGATCTAGAGTAAAATTGTGGAAGGGACGACCCAAGTGCATTGCTGGTATTAAGTAAATATGCATCAGAAAAGCTAAATATTTTCTTGGTGACTTTTCACACTCTATGATTACTGGAGAAATACTCTGAAAATAGCATAAATTCTGATAAACAGTCGTGACTCACTTACACCGAGAAGCCACTGTAAAATAGAATTTCAAAAGATGCATAAAATTAGAACAAAACAGTTGAGGTGGACTCAAGCATAAACTCATTCTTCAGTAGGTTTCAGGACAATGACAGCTCTTTAGCAAAATTTTAGTTATGCCTTATTTCTAAGATGTACTGAAGTGAATCAGACTTTACTCTTTATCTGTTTTTAGCTTAATGCACACACTAATCACTCCATCTGAATGATGAAAATTTCTGTGGTGGTCTATGTTATTTTAGATAAACAGTCATTGTGTCATTATTGCACAAATTCTGAGGATAAGTTCTAAGTTACACGTTCTGATGATTAAGTCCTGACGTCCATAACTCAGAACTTGTATGAGTATTTACTAAGATGGGCATTCCTTTTTCGAGTTAAGAAATTATGTTCTGATGACTGTTAAGTTCTGGTATAGGTCTAAGTTCTGATTTCTCAGTCTAATCCTTTACTTGGCTTCTCTGTGCATAAAATTTGATAACAGTCTCAGTTAGAACTAGAATATGTTGAAGTGGAAGATTAATAGTCACTATGATTAGGATTAATGGTATTCGTACTTGAACAGTCCACTGTTTCTTGTGTCTTGTGCGGTCTAACCATGCTTCCTCTTTCCAATGACTGTTATTCTTTTTCAAAGTCTAGGGAGACGAGGTAGAATTAATTCTACCTGTCAGCATTAAATATCTTTGCGTCTCTTGGCATTCTCTTGCCTATATAAGCAACCACTTCACATCAGTCTTTCCATCACATTCTTCTCACACACTTATCCTCCTTCTTCTATCAAAAACACAATGGTTCGATACAACATATTTTTGAACAACCAAACCTTCACAATGGAGCTAAGTTGTGCTGACTGGCAGCAGGAGTGGCATGTAACAGCCATTCCTGAGGAGATCTGGGATTAAGTCCCACAGGAGGTGCTAACTCACCTCCTATTCTTCTATATGGATTACCATCGCCATCTGAAGCGATTGGAGGAGGAAAGGCGGGAAGCTATCCGTCAGCAAGAGCGAATCATACGACTCGCCATCTTGTTCGTCGAAGATAGGAAGAGGAAGATGACTTAATCTCGTCTTCTTCCTATTCTTCTTCATCCTCAGCTTTGTCAGCCTTCTTAGCTAGGACTAAAGCTGTTGATGTTAGGGTTAGAAGCTTAGGGAAAATCTTGTATTGATGTAATTTCCATTTCATAAATGTATTGACTTGATATATTAATGAAAACTGTTTTTACTTCAAGATTTTGTCTCTGAGTTATCTTATCTTGTGTTGATAAATCCTGATTGATATTCTGATGACCATTTAAATTTTGTTTTTATTTAAGTTCTGATTCTCTGTCAGCACTTATTCATCGAAATTATCTCGGTCATTTTTAACATGATTTATTTTCAGAATATTAATGTTGCAGTGACAAATAATTCAATCAGTGATAACGGGTTAAATTTTGAATTAAAATTGTTTCCCTTGATAAATGGAACAGTTTTTCCTTGAAACTCGGTAAATGGGTAAGTAATGATTACTGTTTTCTCGAGCCCAGTAACTATCCATTATTACTGCATGTCTGACAGGTGTCCAACGGTAATATTTTTTTTGTATAAGTACATCAGAGAGAAGATTTCTTTAATCTTTTTAATTTCTTCATCTTTTATCTCTCTTCTTACTTTTACTCTCCTTCACTTTACTATTTCCGTTGTTTTCATACAGATATTATATCAAACACCTATCAGGCATACTTAATTCTCATTTTTTTTTCACATGGCACCAAAGGATTTAATCATTGATGGAGCTAAGTTTGTTCCAAACAACAATGCTGCAATTCTTGATCATGCTGAAGCTCCATCTGAATTGCACTTTGTGCAAGATCTTCTTGCACATAGTGAGGTTGGGTACGCCTTAACTCAGCCTGAATTATTTTCAAGTCAACAAGTTCTGAGGTTCTGGAGGACTGGCATTTTTGATGATGGTGGTAACCGTGGAACTCCCAGTATTATCTTCCAAGTGGGTGATTCATCTTTTGTGGTCACTCCTGGTACAGTACGCAGGGCTTTACATCTTCCAGAGGATTGTACTTTCTCAGTTCCAGAGGACTCAGCCCTTCGGGAGTTCATGGCTGAATTGGGATATGAAAAGAGTCTGACGAAACTTGGACAGTTGAAACGGGCTAATATCAGAAGAGAATGGAGTTTCTTCTTTGATTGCATCACCAAAGCCTTTGGGAACAAATGTTCAAATTTTGATGCTATCCCAATTCTGAGTCAGCACATAGGGTATGCTATTATCCATCAAACTCATTTTGATTTTGCAACTGGAATAATTGGTTTTATTGGGGATAGGATGACAGAGGATAGAGATGTTGTTTATTTTGCTAGATTCTGTCAACTTATTTACACTTACTGTACTGATGAACCTCATTTAGTCAGCACTCAAACCCCACCTTTTAAGGTTGCAAAAAGGTACTTTAATGACCTGGTAAATGCTGATACTAAGAAGAAAGTGGTTAGACCATTACAGATTCCTAAGTCTGTGAAACAGATCCTGGTAAATGCTGATCCTGATACTTATAGATCTGTTTACTCTGATGTCCAACCACCTCCAACCACTCAAAATCCATTAACCTCAGTACCTACCTCTCATTCTACTCAACCTAACCTCAGAACTTATCTCAAATCCTATCTCTCCACTTCACAGACTGCTCAACCTTCTTCTTCAGCACCTACTGTGAAGTCTCCATCCTCTAAGCCAAAGAGAACAAAAACTGTTCCTCAAACACCTCAAAAGAGGAGGAGATTTACTTTGAGAGATGAATCAGATTCTGAGGAACAAATTCCTTCTTCAGAACCTGTGGTGATTGAAGCTGAGAAAGCAACTTCTCAGAAGGATTCTGACATTGGGGGTTCTAGGCTTCTCAAGAGGCTTAGACGTATGATAGTTCCTGAAACTCCCAAGGAATCCAAATCAACAAGGAAGTACAAGAAACAGAGGGCACAAAGTCCAGTTTCAGATGATGAGGAGGAAGCAACTAAGGAAGGGGATCAGGAATCTCTGATCTCACAAGGCAAGGAATTTGCTCCAGTCACTTCTTCTCCATCAACTCCATCTCAGGAAGCTGTATCTGACAAGGCTAACTCACCATCTGTGTCTCTTGTTGATCCAGGCACAAGTGCTGAAATTGATATTCAGAACTTGGTTGTGCCTGCAATTCTTTTCTTAGAAGCTCCAACAACAAATAATCCTTCCACAACACCTGTTACTGATGCTGTTCAAGCTCCAGAGTTATCAACAACACCTTCTCTGCATCAAGATGTTGATGATCAGATTTTAGGTGAGCATCAAGATATGGCTGTTGATCAGAACTTAGTCTCAGATCAGCAATTAGAGGATGCTGAAGCCTCCATTGCTACTCACACTGTTGTCTTATCAGAAGATACTGATTCTTTAAGTTCTGATGCTGCAAATGTTGGAGATACTGGTGAAGCTGCTACAACTGTAGATGCTGATGAAGCAGG
This sequence comes from Apium graveolens, assembly GCF_009905375.1. NCBI lineage: Eukaryota > Viridiplantae > Streptophyta > Magnoliopsida > Apiales > Apiaceae > Apium > Apium graveolens. The sequence continues at coordinate 39,551,919 of NC_133647.1, forward strand.
TCCTTCAGGACTTACTCCTCCACCGACTCTTCCTAAGTCTGAACTGGTAAAGGAGTTTGTTATCAGGGATGCACCAGTGCCTTGGAGTGAAACTCCTGCAGGTCAGGAGTGGACTAAGGAATGGAACTCAGTTTCATGTGTTCCAAATGCTTTACATCTTGCTGAGCACCTGACTCAAGCTGATGAAATGTTAAATTCTGATGATTTTAAAACCCAGCTTAGAGTCACTGCATTGAGTACTAAACATCTACAAGGTCTTCATTCCAATACTCATGCCAAGCTACACAAGATTCAGGAGAACTTTATCAAACATGAACAAGTTTGGAAAATTGATAAGAAAAAGTTCTTCCAACCTACCATTGACATGGTTGCTTATATTGAGAAAACTCAAGAGAAATAACAAGCTCAGATTGATCAAATTCTGACAAATCAAGCTTCTCAGCAATCGCAACTTACTGAAATCCAGACCTCAGTGGAACTACTTATCTCTCTTTTATTACCTGCTGATGCCAAAAAGGGGGAGAAGGTAATTAAGTCCAAATGCACAACCAACAAGACATTGCAAGGAAAGGATGATGGAAAAGATGACTAAGGAACCTCTGGAATGGGTAGTGGTCATAGTCAAGGTAGAAGGTTTACATCAAGACAAGCTAGTCACAGAACAAGTTCTGATACTGGGAAAAGAATAAGTATTGCTACTGGTAAAAGGATAAGTTCTGATAAACTTCTAGATCTTGATGAGGAAATGTCAAGACAGTTATTTCTTCAAGAAAATCCAGGGATGGACTTGGAAAGTTTAAAGGAAGAAGAAGCCAGACTTAAATCAGAGAAAGTCACATCTAAATCTGAAGCTTCTGGTAAAAAGTTACTTCCAAAACCTAAAGGCATTGTGATCAAAGAAAGGACACATACTGAAGCAAATTTGGCTAGATCACAACCACAGATAGATCCAAGATCCAAGGGTAAAGAAAAGGTTGGTGAACCTATCAAGCCTTATGTACCTCCTGAGGAAGAAGAAATTACTGATGGAAAAGATGATCTTGCTCTGACTATAAGAAAAGTTCTTAAAACAACCTCTGACATGGCTCAAGTTGTTCAGAGTCAAGAAATTGTAAGTTCTGATATTCAGAAGAAGCAAGTAACCTCTGACAGTGCTCAAGTTAACTTGATATCAGAAAATAGATCAAAGACACTCCTACCAGGATTCACTAAAGCAAAACAGACTCAATCTTTGAAGACTACTGCAAGTGGTTTTGAAGCAAGAGTAGTTACTGGAAAGGAAGCTAGAGATAAAACTGGATTGGGAAGTGCTGATGAAAGAAGAGTACACAACACTACCAATGATCCAACTTCCTTGAGTGAACCAGGTATTGGAGCAACTCCTGAGAGATTGAATCAACTGGAATCTGTGCATATGGTTTACCATACCTACTTGAAAGAATACATCATGTTGTATTTCATGACAGATGGTAGGGTTTATCATATAAGACAAAATGCCATTCCTTTGAAGTATTTTGAAGAATTGGAGCATGTACTTTTCTTACTTCAAGTGGATGACAGAATAACAGAGACTGCTGCAAACTACTTAAAAGAACAGATTCAGAGACAGAAAAGGCTTTATTCTGTTAAGTCTGACAGCAGATATGTTCCAAAGTACAGAGATCACAATGGTGATATTGTTGATATGAAGCCTAATACTGCACAGATCAGAACGTATCTTGGTATTAAGGGACTTGAATTCAATCTTGAGTCAGACAAAGCTTATGTCATAAGACTAGATCAGGAGTTAAGAAAAGCAAAGATTAATGATCTCAGAGCTGCAATCTTTCAAACTGGTGAAGATACTGCAGAGCTTAAAGGTGTTAAAAGGAGAATGATTGATGAACTAAGATATGCTGAGAAATGTTTGTTGAAGAACTATCTCAGAACAACTCCTGACATCAGAGAGATCAGAAAATGAAGAAGCCAAGTCGAAGATCTACAACTGCTTAAATTCTGATATTTATACAGATTGAAGTTGTTATCAGAAGTTGAAATTGGTAAAAACTTTAAGGACTGTAAGTTGTAGTTATCTAGTCTATTTCTCATGCATTTGTACTTAATGTTTTTGACATCATCAAATATCTTTTAAACTTGTATATTTTGTTAATTTACAAGTTGGGGGAGATTGTTAGATATATTTGATAATGTCATGGCTAATATGTTTTATGTTTAGCTTTCAGATGTTACGTGAACAGGATAAATCAGTACTTAACTGTTGATCAGTACTTATACTGGAAGTCAGGACTTAAGGATATCAGTACTTATAATATCAGGAGATAATCATCAGAAGATAGATATCAGAACTTAAGTGCTGAAGGACAATCAGATAAGGACAGTAGCTGATTAAAGGAAAGAAGATTGAGATAAACATAAGAAGAGATATGCATGAAGAAGGAATTCCGTGAAGAATGGAATACTTGGAAGAAAAGATATATGATTGATATATTTTAGGAAGCAGAATTAGATTCCATATCAATTAGCGATTATCTTGTAACTGTGTAGTATATAAACACAGACATAGGGTTTACACTATAAGTGTTATCATTATTAGAAAAGATTATTCATTGTAACCCTAGCAGCTCTCGTGATATTTGTTCATCACTGAGAGGTAACAGTTCCATACTGTAACAGAGTTTATTGTTTCAATAAAGTTTGTGATCTGTTACTTAAGTTCTTAAAGTTCGATTTGAGTGTACTATTCACTGTATTCACCCCCTCTACAGTGTGTGTGTGACCTAACATAAAATCTGGTTGCTGTTGAAGAATATAATGATGGTGAAGAAGCTAATATTTCTAATGCTATTATAGATCCTGAGGTTGATCTGTTCTTCCCTGAAGATATGTCTATGCATGTGAGACAACAGAAACTGAAAGAGTTAGATGCTACGAAAGAAAAGGATAATTATGATAATCTCTGGAATGCTCATTTGAAAGATAATACATATCTTATTTCTTGAACACAAGCTGTTGCACATCTGGAAATAGAAGAACAAAAGATTACTCTGTTATACATCATATTTATTTATCAATACTTATTTTTATCTCGTTCTATTCGTTACAAGCTTCTATCTACCCTTCGTTTCGCCCAAATCCGACTTATAGATTGAAAGTTACGAATAAAATTGTCAAACAATGCACATAAATGCATATTATACATCAATATGATCACATATAGCACATAGAACTTAAGAAATTTGATCAAAATAATTTTTCAAAGAAAATTCGGGGTTAAAATGATTTTTCAAGTATTTAACACGGATTTTTGAATATTTTTCGGAATTAAAATGGGTCAACAAATCATTTTATAATTAAAGAACAAGGTTCGAACACCCGAATCTGACTTGAAAATCATTTAATAATAATTATCGAGCCTTGAAAATAATTTAAAATAATATTTTAAAGCTCAGAACTATTTTTGAGAATTTTTAAATCAAAAGAAATAATTAAATCTAATTAAATAATCAATTAAAATTAATTAATAAGTAATTAAATCAATTAATATATTTATATTTAAATTAATTAATCAATTAAATAATTAATTATTAACTAAATTAATTAGTTAATTAATTAAGATTTATTTTTGAATTAAAATTAATTTTTATAATTAAATTTTGAAATTTAAAATAATTAAAAACCTTTTCTGAAAATAATATAAAAAGAAATACCATTTTTAAAAATAATTAAAACAAAAATCATTGATAGGGATAAATAAATTATGATTGTATAATTAAATACTGCATTAATTGTACAAGCTGTGGGCTGCTAGGCCCAATAAAAAGATATATGATACTCAGACCAGAAAGGTTAAGCCTGATGGACCAGATCAGGCCTGATGGAATAAAAAAGGCCCAAAAGCCCTAATTATTAATTAATTTCGTAATTAATTAATAAGGGAAAAATCAGCTATTGAGAAGAGTCCCGATAAGGATATAAATCCTTATAGATTAGCCTCAAGGGGACCTAAAAGGATAAGGAATCAGCTTCCTACTTCCTAGGACTCCTAAGTCTATCCTAATTCAGAGGCTTGTCCACCAAGTCTCCTATACCAAGTCCAATTCAAGGACTCCCACATCTATATAAGGGGCCTCACCCCACAAATCAGAACTACGTTTTTTGGCTTGATTCTCTAATTCACAGAGATACGTAGGCATCTCGTAAAGGCAGAATTAAGCTACGATACACGAGAGCAGCCATTAAAGGCCTTGAGCTCCCGAATCTTAGTAATAAATACAGCAAATAATAACCTTAGCTTTTTATCTATAACATTTGGCGCCGTCTGTGGGAAGCACCACAACAACCATGGCGAGAACACGGAGAACAATTGGAGCTCTAGAGGAAGGAACACCATCAGAGACAACCCAGGTGATTTCATCAACCGTGGAGGTTCGTCCCCATTCAACTTATGCATCTACTCAGGAGGAAGCCCAGACAGGGGCAACTCAACCCCAGCTACAAGGGACAACTCCCCCGGTTCAAGGTACGAATCCTCAAGTTCAACAAATACATATACCTGTGAATTCTCGACCCGTCGGGTATGAATATTCAACTATTGTTACTACTAACCCCCCTTATGGGATGCCCCTTCACCCTGAGGTTGCAGGAAGCAGATATGCTGGGCGAAGCGAAGCACGAGGGCGGTCGCCCCCCTATATACGAGGTTTGGGTCCTATCCCTGAGGATCGGGAATTTTCTGGTCCATACACTGAGAGAGACTCCGAATCTTCGGATGATGAAGTGGCCCCGAGAAGGAGGCGTCCTGGAAAAGAGCCAATGGCCGATGGAAAGCAACGCCCCCAGAGCGCCCCAGGGGCGAATCCCCAAGAAGTGCAGGAAAGGATCAGGGCTCATGAGGCTGAAATCCAAAGGCTGAGACGTGATTTGGAGGCTCACCAGGCCACCAGACCCCAGATACTTCCTAGGGGGAGAAATCCTCCTCCTGTCATAGACCTGGATGGTCCGGTAAGAAGAAGGGCTGCTGTCCCAAGAACTGATCCAAGCAATCTCCTTCCCCTTGGAGATCCTGATGATCCAACTCCACCTTTCACAGAAGAAATAATGAATGCCCATATTTCAAGAAAATTCAAGATGCCCACTATCAAAGCCTATGATGGCACGGGTGACCCCGCTAATCATTTTAGGACATTCTCTAATGCACTGCTGCTGCAACCCGTGAATGATGCTATAAAGTGTCAGGCCTTCCCTCAAACCCTGTCGAGTATGGCTCAAAGATGGTACAGTCGCTTGCCCCCAAACTCTATTGGATCATTCAGAGAATTAAGTCAGGCTTTTATTAAGCAATTCATCAGTGGAAGAGTCCATGAGAAAAGTTCAGCATCTCTTATGAGTCTTGTGCAGGGAGCTAAAGAATCCTTGAGGGATTACCTGAATCGTTTTACAAAGGAGGCTTTAAAAGTCCCAGACCTTGATGATAAGGTAGCCATGATAGCACTACAACAAGGAACTAGGGATGAGTTTTTCAAGATGTCCTTGGCCAAACGTCCCCCTGAAAACATGTTGCAACTCCAAGAGAGGGCAGGGAAGTATATCAAGGTTGAAGAAAGCATGAGGAAGACCGTAGTAAGTAATGAGCCCACTGGAGGCAAGAAACGAAAAACTGATTTGGAGTATATCGCTAAGGACAAATATCCTAGAACCGAACAAAACCCTGATTCAACCCCCAAGAAGGGAGGACCTGGGCAAAAGTTCACTGAATACGCTAAGCTGAGTGCTCCTAGAAGTCAGATTTTGATGGAGATTGAGAAAGATAGAGATATTCGCTGGCCTAAGCCCTTGAAGGCTGATCCCGCCAAGCTAGATAAGAGCAAGTATTGCAGGTTTCACAAGGATGTTGGCCATGACACCGATGAGTGTAGGCAATTGAAAGATGAAATTGAGTTTTTGATTCGAAAAGGAAGGTTGAACAAGTATACTGGAGATGGAGGGGACAGAAACAATAATGGAAGGAAGAACTTTGAAGATTGTAGGAGGGACCAAGACGATCAGGGGCGGAATCCCCAACCTAGAGGGCCAGTTATAAATGCAATTTTTGGAGGACCACGACGCCCTCAAGGACCTGTGATAAACACGATCTTTGGAGGTCCAACTGCTGCTGAATTGTCCAAAAATTCCAGAAAGGCATACACCAGGGAGGTTATGCATATTGTTGGCGAAGCCCCGAAGAGGGCCAGGACAGAAGTAACATTGGCTTTTGATGATTCCGACCTAGAGGGCGTGAAGTTTCCCCATGACGACCCGCTCGTCATAACACCGATAATAGGAAATAGCCCGGTTAAGAGGGTCCTTGTGGATAATGGTGCTTCTGTGGATATCTTGCTCCATGACACCTTTCTAAGGATGGGGTATAACGACTCCCAGTTGACACCAACCGACATGCCGATATATGGATTTGCTGGAGTAGAATGTCCTGTGGAAGGGATAATCAAATTGCCAACCACCATAGGTACGGAGCCAAGGCAAGCAACGCAGATGCTGGATTTCGTGGTGGTAAAGGCTAGTTCAACTTATAATGCTATCATGGGGAGAACAGGGATACATGCCTTCAAGGCAGTCCCCTCTTCCTACCATTCAGTCATGAAGTTTCCCACCCGAAATGGGATTGGAGAAGAGAGATGAGATCAAAAAATGGCTAGAAGCTGTTATGTGGCCTCTTTGAGGGCAGATGGAGTCGGGGGCAGGTTCTTCCAATTGAAGATATGGATGTTCGAGAAAATGATGAGAATAGAGGAAGGCCAGCAGAAGAATTGGTTTCGGTTCCTTTAGACCCCAAGAATCCTGAGAGGATGACTTGCATTGGAGCCACATTAGAGGAGCCCCTTAGAGGGAAGTTAGGGAAATTTTTGCAAGAAAATAGTGATGTGTTTGCATGGTCAGCAGCTGATATGCCAGGCATAGACCCGGAGTTAATTACTCACAAGCTAAACGTGGATCCGAGCCGAAAGACAGTGAAACAAAAGAAAAGAAATTTTGCCCCGGAAAGACAAGAGGCTATAAAACAGGAAGTAGAAAAGCTCTTAGAGGCTGGTTTCATTGAGGAGATTCAATTTCCAGAGTGGTTAGCAAACCCTGTAATGGTGAAGAAGGCTAATGGAAAGTGGAGGATGTGTATAGACTTCACTGATCTGAATGATGCATGCCCCAAAGACTGTTTTCCGCTTCCTAGAATTGATACTTTGATTGATGCCACTGCTGGACATGAGATGCTGAGTTTCATGGATGGATTTAGCGGATACAACCAGATCAAAATGCATAAGGATGACATTCCAAAGGTATCATTTATTACTGACTTTGGTGTTTATTGTTATCTTGTTATGGCGTTTGGTCTCAAGAATGCAGGAGCCACCTATCAAAGGTTGGTGAATAGAATTTTTAAGGATCTTATTGGTAAGACTATGGAAGTTTATGTTGATGACATGTTAGTCAAGAGTCTAGTAAAGACTGATCATATAGCCCATTTAAGGGAAGCTTTTGAGGTCCTGAGGTACCACAAGATGATGTTAAATCCTACGAAGTGTGCTTTCGGAGTAGGATCTGGAAAATTCTTGGGATTAATGGTCTCAAAAAGAGGAATTGAGGCTAATCCCGATAAAATAAAGGCGATCCTGGACATGGAACCACTAAAAACTATCAAGAATGTTCAGAAGCTCACAGGAAGGGTTGCTGCGCTAGGACGATTCATCTCCAAGTCAGGAGACAAGTGCTTGTCATTCTTCAAGTCACTAAAGAACATTAAAGACTTTGTATGGAGTGAGGAAAATCAGAAGGCATTTGAAGAATTAAAGAAATATATGGGCCAGGCCCCGTTGTTGGCCAAGCCAGTTCTGAGTGAAGTTTTATTCTTGTACTTGGCTGTTTTAGAGAGCGCCTTGAGCGCGGTGTTGGTTAAAGAGGAACTGAAAGTCCAGAAACCCGTATACTATGTCAGCAAAATCTTGCATGGTGCTGAGTTGAATTATTCAACTATTGAAAAATTCGCTTTAGCCTTGGTAATGGCTTCAAGAAAGCTGCGTCCTTATTTTCAAGCTCACCAGATTGAAGTGCTAACAAATCAGCCACTGAGAAACATCATTCACAGTCCCAAGGTAAGTGGGAGACTGATTAAGTGGGCAATAGAGTTGGGAGAGTTCGATCTCAAGTATAAGCCGCGCACGGCTATAAAAGCCCAGGCGCTAGCTGACTTCGTGGTGGAATGTACCATACCCAACCAAGAAGTCGGGGGCAGGAAGATACCATACCTCAAGACAAGGGAGTCGACAATGGGGACAAAGAGAAGGATGATAAAGAATATTGGGTTCTCTATTTTGATGGGGCATCAAAAACAAACTCCAGTGGAGCAGGATTGGTTTTGCAAAGCCCTGATGGATTCTTAATTGAGTATGCTATGAAGCTAGACTTCCCAACCACAAACAATGAGGCAGAGTATGAAGCCCTGATTGCTGGCCTTGGTCTAGTTGGGACACTTAGAGTAAAAAACTTAAAGGTCCGTGGAGACTCGAAGCTGATCATATCCCAGGTAAAGGGAGAATTTGAGGCAAGGGATGATACGATGGCTAAGTATGTACGCCTAGTAAGGGCTGTGATGACTCAATTTAATGAATGCCATGTTGAACACATTCCAAGGGAAGAAAATGCTAAGGCAGATGCGCTATCAAAGTTTGCTTCATCTGAGATAGAAGAAAGTTCAGGAAGTGTATACTTCCGTGTATTGAAGACACGAAGCATAGATGTTAAGCTTGTGGCTCCCATAGGCCTGGGGACGTCATGGATTGATCCCATCAAGGCTCACATTCAGACCGGTTGGTTGCCAAGTGATGCAACTGAAGCACGTAAGTTAACTATTCGAGCACTAAGGTACTCTTTGATAGATGGGATTTTGTATAAAAGATCTTTCGTGGTTCCTTACTTAAGGTGTCTCAGGCCCGATGAGGCACGCTTGGCTCTTGAGGAGGTGCATGAAGGTATTTGTGGGCAACACCTGGGGGGCAGGGCCTTGGCTCATAAGATAACCCGTTTAGGCTTTTATTGGCCAGAAATGATGGCTGATGCTAAAGAATATGTGAAGAAGTGTGATCGCTGTCAGAAGCATGCACCAGTTGTTAGACAACCCCCCGAGATGCTGACCTCTATCAACTCCCCAATCCCCTTTGCTATGTGGGGGATGGATATTCTAGGGCCTTTCCCTATGGCCACAGCACAAAGGAAGTTTCTGATTGTAGCTATTGATTATTTCACTAAGTGGATTGAAGCCAAGCCCTTGGCCAAAATCACAACTAAGCAGGTTGCACAATTCCTGTGGGAAAACATTATGTGCCGATATGGGATTCCCCGTATCCTCGTCACTGACAATGGAACACAATTCAACAATGAGGAATTCAAGAAGTATTGTGAAGAAAATGAAATTGAGTTACGGTTCACCTCTGTGGCTCACCCGCAAGCCAATGGGCAAGCGGAGGTAGCAAATCGGATAATCCTGGATGGACTACGGAAGAGGATCGAGAAGTCAAGAAATAATTGGGTGGATGAGATACTTCCAATACTATGGGCCTATAGGACTACCTGTAGAGTCACGACTGGAGCAACTCCCTTCATGTTGGCATATGGGGCAGAAGCAGTGGTTCCCGTGGAGATATCACATTCTTCTCCAAGAATTCAAGCTTTCAATGCTGGGGAAAATGAGGAAGGGCAAAGGTTGGCGCTGGACTTAATTGATGAAGTGCGAGATAAGGCACATGCAAAGATAGTAGAGTATCAGAAAAAGGCTTCGTTCTACTACAACCTAAGGGTTAAAGAGAGGTTTTTCAAACAAGGTGATCTAGTCTTGAGAAAAATAGAGGCTTCTGGTGTCGGACAGAAAGGAAAGCTAGCCCCAAATTGGGAAGGGCCGTACAGAGTCAAGAGCGTTCAGGGTAGAGGAACCTACAAGCTGGAAACTATGGATGGTTTTGAAGTCCCGAGGACCTGGCACGCACAAAACCTGAAGGTTTACTACGTGTAAGATAGGCGAAGTACGATTCTCACTTGTCATTGTGACAAGTAGGTTTAAAAGCACCTGGAAGCTTTGCTTGCGTAGGATTTTATATTCCAGTAGAATTTACATTGTCTAGTTATTATTGATTAGGGTCGAACCCATGCTATATAAGGTTTTGAAAAACCAGACTTCATATTAAAGAGTTTCAAATTATTTCAATTCAAGGATGTTTAAGATTCAAATGCATATTAAGATTGTAAAGTCAAAATAGAAAGAGGCAAGGAAAGCAACATATAAAATATAAGCCCCGAAGGGTAATAAGTTCTGAATACGATTAAGTCAATACATAGAAAGCCACAATGGGCCAAACAAGAAAAACAAAATACTCAAAGATCCTTGAAGAAGTCATCATCGATGTTTCCTTCATCGGCAGCAGAAGAAGGAACTGGAATAGGATCAGCACCTCGAGGAGAAACAGCTTCGGCCTCAGCAGAAGAAGCAAGAATAGGAGAAAGAGGGATATCATCAAGAAGAGGCTCTTTCCCAGGAATATCAGGGACTGGATAGGCAGTGAGAGTCACCTCCGGACTCTTCTTCCCAATCTCCTCTACTATCTGCTCCCAACAGCTAGAAAAGGTCTCCGGGAAGTTAGCATCGTACTCAGCATTTAGGACATCCTGAAAGTCCTGAGATGCCTTATACTCAGCTATCACCTCAGCTCGGGCCCTTTGAGCATCCAACTCCAGCTTACGAACTTTCTCCTTCTCATCCGCCAGCTCCTTCTCTACCTCACGGAAACGAGTGAAGTTGGCCTCGGAAGCCTTGAGGTACCTATCCCTGTCCCTCTCAGCAATAGTTAGGCTGGTCCTCACATCCTTCAAATTGTGAGGGGCAGCCTGGAGATAGGTATTCATCTGCACGAACATATCAAAGTACAGTAAGTAATAAAAAAAACAGTTAAAAAAGGAAGAGGCTTACAGAAGCCACGACCTGAGCACCCAGACGCTCAATCTGTAGGTCATCAGAAGACTCTACGATCTCAGCCCTGTCACGAGGCGTGATCACACTCTGAGACCAAATGGCGGCAGCCTCGGAACTCCCTACCACCGTGTCCCTCCTCTGAAGGCCCCAAGTAACGGTGAAGGGAGAGGTATCTTCATCAAGGCTAGGAGGCCTCTGGGATAAAAAGGTAGGGACGGCCTCCTGAACCGTGACTGAAGGGCCGTCACCAATCCTAACCCGCTTGTCGCGGTGGGTCTCAACAGCAGAGCCCTTGGCGGCACGGGCCTCCCGCTTCTTGAAGATTGTGTCCAAAGCGGCCCTAGCTGCAGGCAAATACGAGCATGTAAGAAAAAGGACAAATAGAGAATGGAGAAAATGGAACAAAAAGGGGAAAGAAATACCCTCGGGGCCAAGGTCACTTAGACCTAAACCTTGCAAATTACCCTCTGAAAGGATGAGAGCGCAATGGTGCAAGTTATCGGCAGTGATGACCTTGATGGCCGCATCCTCATCTATCCCCAATTTTAGGTCTCTTAAAGACCCGTCTATACTTTTTGAGAAGTTGGGCCTGAAAAAATGGTCCCAACCTTCCTCGGAATCCAGAAATACATAAAACCACTCACTCTTCCATGTTGGATACGAGTCGAGATTGGTGCCAGAAATAAAGCAGGAACGAGCCAAGGATCTATGAACTATTTTGACCCATCCTTGGTCCTCAGAAGCATTTACAAATTTAAATAAATAACGAAAGACACAAACATTTGGTTCAAAACCGTGTTTACGAGATTGGGCCATATAACAGTGAATAAAACGCCAAGAGTTGGGTGTGAGTTGGGTCGGACAGACTCGGGCTACAGCCAAAAGGCAAAAAACAAAAGGATGAGGAGGTAGGCGAAAACCAGCATAAAAGGTTTCCTTATAGACCCGAATGGCCCCAGGTTTTGGGTAGCAGGCCCTATCATTTGGGCCTGGAGCCTCGGCCCTATAAGGGTGAGAAATGCCAAAAAGGCGGGCTATGGTACCTACTTGATCTGGACCAAATCTAGAAGGATAATTATATGCATCTAAGTGTAACATGTTAGGAAAGGCTTGCCCAAATTCGGTTAAAAGATCCCTAAGAGAAATAACTGAGGAATGTACAAGAGATTTTTTACCTCGGCTGGCCCTAGAGGGACGGGCAACAGCTTGGGGGACATGGGAGTGAGATGAATCAGAATCCGCCATGGATGAAGACAAAAACCCAGGAAGCTCTTGAAAGTAAGTAAAGAAGATGAAGATTCAAACGGAATCTTCAAAATAAGCCCAGAAAGCGGTGGAGTAGAAAGCCGGAAATCGCTTGGAGGTGGCGATTCTTGAGAGACTAATTGCAGAGTTGAAGTTTAGAAATTTTTGTGAAAGTGAAGTGTGAGAAATGAACTCACACTCCACCTCTTATATAGAGGAGCTCAAAGATGCACAAACGGGCTTGGGCCTAAGAAAAAGGCGGGAAGCCCATAAGATTTGAATTTTGAAAAGGTTTAAAATCAAAGTTCATTGAGTAAATCAAGGCTCGAACAGCCTCAACAACGCCCATAATGCATCATCCCTAGCCGTTGTTAGAAGTGTGGCTCCTAGGCGTGGTACAACAACGCCCAGGAAGCATCTGTCCTCAACAACGCCCAGGATGCATCATCCCTAGCCGTTGTTAGAAGTGTGGCTCCTAGGCGTGGTACAACAATGCCCAGGAAGCATCTGTCCTCAACAACGCCCAGGATGCATCATCCCTAGCCGTTGTTAGAAGTGTGGCTCCTAGGCGTGGTACAACAACGCCTAGGAAGCATCTATCCTCAACAACGCCCAGGATGCATCATCCCTAGCCGTTGTTAGAAGTGTGGCTCCTAGGCGTGGTACAACAACGCCCAGGAAGCATCTGTCTTCAACAACACCCAGGACGCAGGTTTCCTAGACGTTGTTAGAAAACTGTCTCCTAGGCGCGGGTGCACGACGTCTAGGATCTATGAAAGCATCTGTCTCCAACAACGCCCAGGACGCAAGTTTCCTAGACGTTGTTAGGAAACCGTCTCCTAGGCGTGGATCAACAACGCCCAGGAAGCATCAGCCTCCAACAACGCCCAGGACGCAAGTTTCCTAGACGTTGTTAGGAAACTGTCTCCTAGGCGTGGATCAAAAACGCCTAGGATGTATTGAGCAGCAAAAGTTCTATTTTTCTGATCATTTAATTAGAAAAATAAGGAAATTTCCTTAAATATTTTCTGAAAAATGTTAATATTTTCAGAAATAGGGAATAAATCCAGAAAATTAAAGGAAAAAATCCCAGAAATTAGGGAAAAAATCCAGAAAAATAAGGAAATTTCCTTAAATATTTTCTGAAAAATGTTAATATTTTCAGAAATAAGGAAAAAATCCAGAAAATTAAAGGATAAATCCCAGAAATTAGGGAAAATCCCAGAAAATAAGGGAAAAATTCCAGAAAATTAGGGAAAATCCCAGAAAATTAGGGAAAAATTCCAGGAAATTAGGGAAAATCCCAGAAAATTAGGGAAAAATCCAGAAAATAAGGAAAAAATCCCGGAAATAAGGGAACAATTCCTGGAAATTAAGATAATTCCTGAATAAAAGGAAAAATTCATTGTAAATGTGTAGGTCGCTCCACACTTTACGGAAAAGCGAAACCCTGTAAGGGAACAAATAGACATAACTTCTGCGAAACCTAATCAATGTTTCCCAAAAGTTGGGGGGCAAATGATAGGGATAAATAAATTATGATTGTATAATTAAATACTGCATTAATTATACAAGCTGTGGGCTGCTAGGCCCAATAAAAAGATATATGATACTCAGACCAGAAAGGTTAAGCCTGATGGACCAGATCAGGCCAGATGGAATAAAAAAGGCCCAAAAGCCCTAATTATTAATTAATTTCGTAATTAATTAATAAGGGAAAAATCAGCTATTGAGAAGAGTCCCGATAAGGATATAAATCCTTATAGATTAGCCTCAAGGGGACCTAAAAGGATAAGGAATCAGCTTCCTACTTCCTAGGACTCCTAAGTCTATCCTAATTCAGAGGCTTGTGCACCAAGTCTCCTATACCAAGTCCAATTCAAGGACTCCCACATCTATATAAGGGGCCTCACCCCACAAATCAGAACTACGTTTTTTGGCTTGATTCTCTAATTCACAGAGATACGTAGGCATCTCGTAAAGGCAGAATTAAGCTACGATACACGAGAGCAGCCATTAAAGGCCTTGAGCTCCCGAATCTTAGTAATAAATATAGAAAATAATAACCTTAGCTTTTTATCTATAACAATCATGTTTTTGTGAATTTTTAAAATTACAGGGTTTGAAATGTAAGGGTTGCAAAATGACAGGGATTAAACGGTAATTGTTACCGTCTTCTTCCCACTTCGTCGTTCCCGGTGGCCGGCCACCATTAACAGCGGCCACCAAGCTTTTCTGACGAACAAAATACAATACAGAAATGTGTCAAATCAACATGGGATAATCTTGAGGCTTCCAGGAACACTTCTGCAGCAACAAATCACTCAAACAACTAACGAATCGACCGGAAAATTTGTCTGAAAATTTTGCCGCCGCCAAGCCCGATTTCACGGCGAGGCCTTTCCAGTTATCGTTCGATCATCATATATACATCATTCGATTCATTTTTTAACGATCTATAAGCTGGTGTAATCATTTTAAGCTAATAACCCTTGAATCAAAAATGCCTAAAATTCAATTAAAAACATTCATACTATATAAACCCCAATTTCAATAATTCGAGAATTAAACCCAATTTTCTACATGTTATTGAACTCTAAATTCAACATATAATATACCAAAATGATCGGGACAAAATTCTCTATAAGATACAATCATCAAATCATACAAACAATATCAAAATCAAAATTTCATGTTTTAATCATAAATTAATTCGAATTAAAATTAATAAATAGGAGATTACCCTAGATTTCTACACTGAAATTGATGGTGGATTCTGAAAGTACTTTTCGAGAGCTTCGATATGATTATTCACACACTTGATTTTGATTTCGGTATCGCATTTGTTTTTAGGTTCGATTCTCAAGAACGCGACGAGTTTTCGAGTTTTTCTCTGTAAATTATATATATTAACTGTTTGTTTATGATTATCCGAATAAAATAAAATAAGAAAATTCTATTTATACATATGGAATATTAATACCCGTTGGACCGTATTGGATCCGAAAATAGATTACTTAGCCGCTAAGTAACTACAAAAATGATCTAATTTGATACCAGTTTTGGATAAATATCAAAACCGGGCTTCTTATAAAACACCCTACGAGAAGATAATGTAAAAATATCCCATCTTTCGAGAATACGGGTTTTATTGATTTATTAAAATGACTATTGTATTGAAAATTTTGCGTCGGGACTCGTACGGGTCAAACCGTATTCCGGATTGAAAAAGTCATAACACGGAAAATGTTCGGAATAATCAGATTAGGTTATGAATGAGTTTTCCGAAGAGTTTCGGGTTGTAAAAATGTGAAAACGGTTGAAGTTGGACGATTCCCGGTTTTATAAAATAGTATTATAATAATTCAGAAAATAATTATTAACTCTATAAATTATTTATAAAATCATTTAGCAATCCAAAAAATACAAGAAAAATACCAAAATTATCTATACTTTATTCTGGACATATTAAAATTAAAATACTCAAATTTTATCACTTATAAACGTCTAAATATCAATACCAATTATCAGATAATTCACCAGAAATCACATAATAATCACGTAATAATTATTTATTGATAAAAACAATTACATGATATATCCCGGATATTACATCCTCCCCCTAAAAGGATTCTGTCCTCAAGAATCTCCTATATAAACAAATGAGGGTACTTTTCTCACATATCACTTTCTAGCTCCCCGGTTGACTCTTCAACCTTTGGGTTCCTCCATAATACTCTTACTAAATTTTCAACTTTATTCCTTAATACCTTTTTTCTTTTCTAGAATCTCTATTGGATTCTTTACATATGATTAATCTGCCTGAAGTTCTATCGGCTCATACTCGATTACATGCCTAGAGTCTGGATTATACTTGTTAAGAATTGATACGTGAAATACATTATAAATGTGCTCCATGTGTGGGGTTAACGCTAATTCCAATGCTACCTTTCCAACACGTTTTAAAATTTCAAAAGGTCCAATATATCTAGGACTCAGTTTTCCTTTCTTTCCAAATCTCAATAATCCTTTCCACAGTGACATTAGATCTCCTTCTTTGAATTCCATATCCTTCCTGGATTGATCTGCATATTTCCTTTGACTATCTTGTGCTGCAATAAACCTTTTTTGAATAACTTTAACAACTTTTTTTGTCCGTTACACCAACTCGGGTCCAAGTATCTTACATTCTCCAACTTCATCCCAATATACTGGTGATGGACACTTGTGTCCATAAAGAGCTTCATAGGGAGGCATTCTGATACTGACGTGATAACTGTTATTGTAAGCAAATTCCACTAAGGGAAAATGCTCGTCCCAATTTCCTTTGAAATCAATGGCACAAACACGTAACATATCTTCAATAGTCTGGATCGTTCTTTCGCTTTGGTCGTTAGTTTGTGGATGATAAGCTATACTCATATTCAACTTGGTTCCCAAACATTCTTGAAAACTTCTCCAAAATCTTGAATTGAATCATGGATCTTGATCAGATATAATAGACATAGGAACTCCATGACAAACTACTATTTCTTTCAAATACCTGTGAACCAACTTGTCCAGTGAGAATCTTTCATTAATAGGAAAGAAATGAGCTGATTTGGTTAATCTGTCCACTATAACCCAAATAGCATCATGGTTCGCTTTCGTCCTTCGTAATCCGACTATAAAATCCATAGCAATATGCTCCCATTTCCACTCTGGAATATCTAATGGTTGTAATAATCCACTTGGTCTCTGGTGCTCCGCCTTAACTCTTTGACAAGTATAATATTTGTTATGCTAACCCATTCCGTAATTTCTCTTTACATATCTAGCCACCAATAATTTTCTTTTAAATCTTTGTACATCTTGGTACTTCCAGGGAGAATTGACTACTTTGAGTTGTGAGCTTCCTGTAGAATTTCATTCTTTAACTCTGCCACTAATGGAATCCAAATTCTGGAAGAAAATCTTAGAATACCTTGGTCATCCTTTTGAGTGTATAACTTTTCTCCTACTAAACGATTGATATCCTGGTCCATTACTTCCTCTTGGCATTTCTTTATCTTCTCTAACAATTCTGGCTAAAAAGTCATACTATACATCTTTGCTTCATTAAGCTTTCAAATTCTGATCTCCAATTCCAATTTTTGAAACTCTTTATACAACTCTTCTGGTATTATTAACACATTTAATCTTTCCTTTCTGCTTAACGCGTCTGCCACTACATTTTCTTTTCCTGGATGGTAGCTAATCGTGCTATCATAGTCTTTGATCAACTCCAACCATCTTCTTTGTCTCATATTGAGCTCCTTTTGTGTGAATATGTACTTCAAAATTTTATGGTCCATATAAATCTTACATCTTTCTCCATATAGATAATGTCTTCAAATCTTCAAGGCGAATATTATTGCTGCTAGTTCCAAGTCATGAGTAGGATACTTCTTCTCATCAGGTTTTAGTTGTCTAGACGCATATGCAATAACTTTGTCGTGCTGCATCAAAACACAACCTAATCCCTTATGAGAAGCATCACTATAGATTACAAAATTTACTTGATCATCTGGAAGTGACAAAACAGGTGCCGTGATCAATATCTTCTTCATTTCTCGAAAACTTTCTTCACACTTCTCGTTCCATATAAACTTCTCATTTTTCCTAGTAAGCTTTGTCAAGGGTGTCGTAATCTTTGAGAAATCTTGACTAAATCTTTGATAATATCCTTCTAATCCTAAGAAACTTCTCACTTCTGTTGGTGTTTTTGGCCTTTCCCAATTCATAAAAGCTTCAATCTTTGTGGGGTCCACTTTGATGCCTTCAATACTTACTATGTGTCCTAAGAACTGAACTTCTTGTAACCGAAACTCACACTTTGAAAACTTGACATACAACTTCTCCTTTCTTAAAATTTCTAAAGATATCCTTAGATGCTACACATGGTCTTCCGTTGACTTCGAGTAGATCAAAATATCATCTATAAACACAATGATAAACTTGTCCAAATATTCCTTAAAAATTATGTTCATCAAGTCCATAAATGCAGCTGGGGCATTGGTCAATCCAAGACATCACTAAAAATTCATAGTGATTGTACCTTGTTCTGAAAGCTGTCTTTGGTATATCTTCAGGTTTAATCTATAGTTGGTGATATTCGGATCTTAGATCAATCTTAGAGAAATACTTGGCTCCTTTCAGCTGATCAAACAAATCATCGATTCGAGGTAGTAGATACTTGTTCTTGATCGTAAGCTTATTGAGTTCTCGATAGTCGATGCATAACCTCATAGTTCCGTCTTTCTCCTTAACAAATAGTACTGGTGCACCTCATGGAGATATGCTGGGTCTAATCACTCCGTTTTCCAATAACTCCTGTAATTTCTTTGCTAGTTCTTTCATTTCAACTGGCACCATTTTGTATGGGGCTTTAGATACTGGTTCCGTTCCAGGTGCTAAGTCGATCGCAAACTCAATTTCTCTATCTGTAGGAAGTCCTGGTAACACGTCTGGAAACACGTCCAGAAATTCATTTACCACTGGAATATCTTCTAATTTTGCTGGCTCCTAATTTCCATCTATCACATAGGCAATAAAATTCTCACATCCTTGTCGTAGTAACGTCTTAGCTTGAATCATCGTTAAGAACTTCTTTTCTTGTTTTTGACCTCTAAAAGTTACCACTTTCTCGTTTGGCATTTTCAAGATTACCTTCTATTACGTGATGATTCTCAATGATCAGGAGGAGCTCATGAAATGACTGTTTTGGATGTCATCAGAATTTGATGTGCCATCAGGATCTGATGAATCATTAGTATCTGCAGAACATCAGCATCTGAAGACAGTCTGTTGTGAAGATTAAGTCTGTTGTGTATCATTTTCAGTTAGTAATTGATAATGAATATCCTAAACTGATTTGTAGCAGTTGTGTATTATATAAACACAGTTTAGGTCATCACATAGTGATCAACTCGAGTATTGTACAACCTAGCAGCTCTCAAGAACATCAGTATTTCTTGAGAGAGTTTGTAATAGTTTTTATAAAAAATATAAAGAACTTTTATATTTTTATACTTATTCGAAATGTTTATACAATTATATCCAACCCCCTTAAACAATTGTATCTTTACTGGGTAATAATTGGTATCAGAGCTCACTGATAAATTTACAATCGGAAGCGATCTAAACATGTCTCTGAACAAGTATGAAAGTATTAAAATCCCCATTTTGAAAAAGACTGAATATCCTACATGGAAGGTGAAGATGCTCATGCATCTGGAAGTTACAGATCCAGACTATCTCGATGTAATCAATGATGGACCCTACATGCCAACAAAATTGGTGCCAGTAACTCCTACTGTTGCTGAACACTATTAGTTGAAGGAAAAGAGTGAGTGGACACCAGAAGAGAAGGTTGATGTGCTGAAGGTGTTAGTGTAGGTGCCCTAGAGGCAATACATTATTCTTTTATAATCTTTATGTCAGTTGATCATTCAATAAATGTATTTATTATGACCTTAATTACTGCGATATTTTGTTAGCATAATAAATGTCCTTAGAATCATGATATAAATTGTATAGTTTAAGTACATGACTTGAACTTGAGATTATATAATATATCATATTCTTAAAGGTCCCAAGTCGAGTATTATTATATAGGACAATAATAATACATAGATAGACTAGTATGTTGTTTGACAAGATAACCACATCTCATTGGTTATAAGTATGGGGATACTAAAGTCAATACATAGGTACATGTGAGAGTACATGGTACTGGACAGACCCACAGTGAGATTCTTAATGTTTAATAAAGTCATAAGAAAGACTCACAGTGATAATGGCGTAACGATCCTTTGACTTGAAATCATTATATTTCTATACGAGGATTAATATACTTTGACTACATTAAAAGTTACTTTTGATCGGGTGATGATAAAAGTGGACATCGGGTATATCATGAGTCGTATGAGAAATATGAATGATAGATAAAGGATTTAACCCTCCTATAATTAGAAGAGATATTATTGGCCTCTTGATTGAGTGAATTTATAAAAGCATGGCCATGCTCAAATAATGATTTGTCTCGATAATCTACTCATGGATCAAGTAAACCCGGATTAAATGTTGAAGATGATGACTAAATACATGCCTCAAGTTTAATCTATAATATGTATGGTTAAAGGGATTATATTACACGAAAAACAATAATCACGAAAGGTTTTATCTAATCGTTATTTAATTATTGTTTAATTGGGTAACAATGATGTATTACTAGATACCGTTCATTGTTTATAATTTTATTAGAGAATAAAATTATTGCCAATTAAATAATAGCCTATAGGGTCGCACAAATAGAGCACTTAATGGAATAGTTAATTTAAATTATGGATTTAAATTAATTGATGATTATTTGAATTTTATTATAATTAAGTAAGACTTAATTGAGATAATATAAATTCGAATTAAAAGGAATGTTTTTACCCATAATAATTAAGTATGACTTAGTTATTAATTAAATAATAGAAACTCGTTTTTATTATTTAATCCAATACATACTTGGGTTGGGCTTTGCTGTTATGGGCCTTTTTAATCAGCCATTATAAATACACAATGATAGGTTAAAGAGGCTTGTACGTTTTTGAGAAAACCCTAGCAACAAAAAGAGGCAGAAGCAATTCAAATCGTCAAGAAGGAGGCTAGTACATCCATTCCGTAGTCAAGTTTGTGAGACGTTCTTGAAGGTGCTCGTGTGGATACCATAGAGGTGTTTCTCCGAGAGGTAGACACAAAGCGTGATAGCTAGGATCTCCGTTGAGTTCGTGAAAGTTAAGCTCTTGAAAGGTATGATTCGTTATCTCCATAATCTGGCCATAATTATACATGGATCCTGTTTTTGGGTTTCGAAATTTTTGTTTTATTTACGTTTATCCGCTGCGTTTTATGCCTTCGAAACTCAACAGAAGGATGCAGAGGTAAGAAATATATTGCATAATAGTCTTGATTCTGTGATGTCAAACAGGGTTATAGCCTACAAGATTGCCAAGGAAATCTGGGATGCTCTTGATTCTGTGAGGTCGATCCGCGTGCTTAGGATTTCGTTTTTAATTTGTGCTTATGACATATGCTTTACTTATTTATTATTCTTGATTGTATCATGATAAGTGATAAATAGTATGTCATCTTTATATGATCTATCATGTTCTTTAATGGTTACTTGAGCATGGTGCATAATTATGGCCTTAAGACCTTAGTTGTAATGGTTTATTCTTTTGGTTTGTAATAAATACGACTTGCATGTCGTTTTCTATTTGTAGTTGTTTTATCTCGAATGTAACTCGAGTTCTTTTGTAAGTTCATTAGTATAATTCTTAATGTAACATCCAAGAAGGACAAGGGAAAGAGGAGGCATCCTATGGAGGCCAAGGAGACAATGGAAGCAATAGAGAAGACATATGTAATAGTTATTTTTACACCATAGACTGACCTTGATCTTTCCATTAGCCTGAAAAGATCAGATAAGATTGGGCCATAACTATTGCACATTTACTTTACGCACTTTTCATATGATGTATAAATAGTATGTGTAGAGTAGAAAATGCATGTTTTAATTAGATTAATGATGCATGTATGTATTAGATACATCTCCCATGCCATGCCTTTAAACAAGATAAAATCTGTAACGACTCAAGATTCAAAATTAACAAACGATCATGAGATTCTCGTGTTTATGAAACACGGAATAAAATACGAATTTTCTTTATTTCTGACATGGGGCGATTTTGTCAACAACGGGGTCATAGAACTTGTAAGGCTGTGGGTTTTAAGCGAGACTGATGTGACTCCTCCACTACCTGGAAATCAAACCATTGACGAGTATTGATTTGAAGTATTTTATTGAAGGAAAAATTATGAATCTCTTTATGATGGGATCATGATCGTTCTAAATTAAAAATCCCTAAGTAAAAATATTAAGTTTTAATCAGATGTTTTCCAATGAATGAACACTGTAATAACCCCCAAAATTTTGAACTTTTTGTAACCCTTATGAATAGTGTTTTTGCTGAATGAGAAAACTTTTCATGCCACACTATGTAGGGGTTCTGTTATGGATATTCTGATATTTTATTAGTACTCTATATGGTATATAAGTGTATGTAAAGATCGTCAGAATCCAATTCCAAACACTTTGATTTTTCCCGGAAATCCACTAGATACGGAAAGAATTGAGTATAAGGTAACAAGATAAAAAGGATTTAAATAAAAGGATTTAAATAAAAGGATTATAAGAAAGGATCATAAAAGGATTATAATGTATTGATAAAGGTTAAGGAAACCCAAGTAATAAGATCCCGGGTATGATCCCTCAAACGATAAATGAAAACGAAAGTTAAGCGAACCGTATAACAGATCAGCGGTCATTAGGCAAACAATTAGGAAGTTAATCAAGGAGGTTAAGGATGATGAGGTCATCCAACCAATAAGGAGAGGGCAAGTAAGAGATGATGACACAATAAGGTGATGTAAGCATGACATGGGGAGGGAGGAGATGTGGTTGGTTTATAACCACACAAAGACAAGGTTAATAAGGTAATTAACCAAAAATCCAAACAAAACTACATCCACCAAGCCAAAACAAATCATTTCATCAAAATAAAAATTTTATTCTCTTCACCAAGAACATTTGCTCTCGGCTTTTTCCATTTTAAAGAAGCAAAATTTTCAAAATTCAAGTTCCAAGCTTCCTAAATTGGTAAGTTAATTATCTAGTACTCCTTATGCATATATATGGCTATCCTATGAGTTTAAGCCTCCAATTCATTCTCAATCTTCTCCAAGAAATCAATGAAGAAGACAATGAATAGTGATTTCAAGGTTTTTAACTTGATTTTTCTTGTTTTTCCTTTAAGATCCAAGCATCTCTAAGACATCTCAAGGCTTCTTAAGGTTTCCTAGCTACTCCAACCACTTTAAGGAAGGTATAACATCTCTAAACCCTAGATTTACTTTTTATATTAGGATGATTTTGATAGTTATGGTAAAGAGTAGCTTGATGCTTGTTGGTTTAGAGTTTGGGTTGGAATGGTAGTGAATTGAATGTTGAAATCTTATGGTTTGGTTAAAGGACTTAAGTATAGTTCAAATTCAAGTTTAAGAATAAGTATAAATTGTTAATGTTGAATTGATTGGGGCTGTTATGATGTAGTGAGGATGGATTTTGGTTGTATGGATGGATTGGGATTGATTGATGGTTGAATTGGAATGGTATAAAATTGGGAAATCGCGTAAACATAGCCGTCGTAATGTCCGATTTACTTTAGACTGCTTTTGTTCATAACATTAGGACCCGAGAACCCCCTGCTAGATTTTGACCATTGCCATGTTTAGATAGTTCATGTTACGAGCTTCATTTTGTTATGTAGTTCGTTTGATTCCGATGTACGGTTTAGGAGAAACGACCGTTTTAAGTAACGGCGTTTCGCGAACGAAACATTTCCCCTCACCTTACTTTGAAACCTTGGTTAAAGACCTTAAAGGACTAATTGGAGTATGAAGCAATTATGTTAAGTGTGTTAGGCAGTTGGTAAGACACTCGCGAAAGAATTGCCTTAAAACTCGTAATGGGTAATTTATTAAAAATGGTGGAGCCGAGGGTACTCGAGTGACTTAAGAGAATCAGTAAGCACAAAATGAGCGTTAGAGTCTAAGTTGGTTTAAGTATAAGATTTAGAAGTGACTTTGGTTTAATTCCAACTTACTTGTTGTTTATAGGTTACCAGACTCGTCCCGAGCCATTTGTAACCCCCAGTCGCTCAGGCAAGTTTTCTACCCGTATAACTATTGTTGTGATGTATATGTGTATATGCATGATCTTACGATAAATGCATATTTGTTATTAGCAAATTCTTGCGATATATTATAGCATGTGATATGGTATATATGCATGCCTGTTTCATATTCTTGATTTATATATCTGTTGGTTCAAAGGCTTATAGTTGTATAATACCTATGCTAGAGATAAGCGGTATTTTAGTATACCCTTAGTATAGGGGATAAAAGGTGAACATATTTCTAAACCGGGAGTCGATGTTCCTGAGAATAATATATATATTTTATATATATTTGGTTATAGTTTTCAAAACTATTAATCGAATAAGGTTTATTCGATAACTTTAACTTTATTTTATTATTTGAATATTATTTGAATATTCATCTGAGGACGTATGACTCCTTTATTTTATTTAATGAATATTAGTTATAATATTCATTCGAGGTATTATGACTCCGCTTATTATTTAATAATATTCTTTATTTTATTAAAGAATAATGTTCGATAATCAAACTTACTTTTGATATTCAAATAAAGATATTACTTTCGTATAAGTATATCTTTGATTATTTACTATTCATTTCAAGTATAAGTTTTCCAACTTCTACCTCAATTATTCTTTATGGGAATATTATTTAAATAATAATATTCAGATATTTCTTTTATATTGAGACTGATTTACTTTATTAAATCAGCATTATTCCCAACACTCTTTAAAGTGTTTTCGAGTCTTTAAAATGATTTTCAAAAGTTAGAGCGGATCCCAAAACTCATTTTTTATATATTTAAGATCCTCCTTTCGAAGGGGATTTAAATACTCGCTCAAAAACTGAGGGATCCGGCTCTATGGTGTATTTTATATTCGCAACAAGGTTGCTATTATGATAAAAGAGTTTTTAATTACTTACCCAACACTCGGGAAGTAAAATTCTTGGAAAAAGTTAATCCATTAACAGGCATCGCCTGGGAAATATCGGTGAGTTTTCCTTTCCAACTAGATACGACTTCTTGGTGGAGCCGTATCAACAAGTTCTGCTTGGGGAAAGTGGGGACGAGCCTTACGTTTCAGAGTCATGGATTTCATCTGAACTAGGCGTGGCGTAAGTGGTCGAGTGGCGCCGGCCCAGCCTTATTATGTTGGCCCAATTGGCCTGAAAGTTCCGCTAAGACGGTCCATTCCTTAGGAGTCCAGTGTTCGGTTGATAAGTAAATCCGACAGGTTCTCCTCTACATGTAGAAAATGGTGGGGTTGCACTACTACGACTGATCATCGTAAGTGGTCTTCCTGGCGCGGCAAACTCCCGTAATGAGTTCATCATCCAATTGGATATCTCTGCAACACTACCCAGAGCACTTCGATAGAAAGGCTACGGTTGGGCGATTGTTGAGTGTTGGCAGGGTCAAGTTTTCAAAATGATGTTTGCATCAAATGAAGTATCTCATAACTTCATTTTATTTTGATGATATTTTAAAGATTTAATCTATTCAAATCTGGTCTTGTAGTCTCATCTATGTGATGAACTTTTGAAACTAATTATAACTTGAACGGTGGTAGTTCAAGTAGTATTTGGAAAAGATATAAGTATATTGGAGTATCTTGTAACTTCACCTTTTAAACTTATATCTAGTTAATGGTTGTCTTATGATTGACAAAGACTTTCAGAAAAACGTTGAGACAAGGTTAGATATATGAGATCACCTTGCAACGATATTTTTATACAGTTATAAACTGGAACTTTGTGTATATTATACATGGAAGAGGACTTCCAAGATTTTGAAAAGTATATATGTATATATACTAAATATTTTTGCGACTTCATCGCATTAAGATATCAAACTTGGTTCATTTCTTTTGACCAAGACTTTCATGAGTACTATGAGAAGGCTCATATATTGTTAATCATTATATATATTATTTTGGTGGGCTTCCTGCTCACCCTTGCTTTCTTCTTTCATCACACAACAACAGATAGAAAAGATGAACAAGACCAAGCTCCTGATTCGCAAGCGGTTAGAAAACGTTCCGCAGTCTCCTGGAAGCGTTGATGCCGCTGTAGCTGAGGTAGGAACTACTAATAGGCTAGGCTTTCAACTTTTGATGTACCAGACTTATGTATAATATGAATTGTAATAATGGCAAGAAATATGTAAATTTTTTCAGAACCCTTTTAAGGGGTAACAGTTTATAATTATGAAATATAAGGACTTGTGTTATTTTTGAGTATTCATCTCTGAGACTATAACTTGTGGTGTGTGTGTATATTGTGGGGTCACGGTACAGAGTAGTTGATTGTTAATAAGATTGGGTGTTATTAAGGGAAATGGAACTCGTGACAACCCGGATCCCCGACCCCGGATTTGGGGGTGTAACAAACACTCATTAAATCCTAGATAGATAAGGGAAAGGGCTGTCAGTGGCAGGGGACTCCTATATATCATGGTGAAATGCGACGAATATAAACGGTTATATTCGGACGTTGTATCATTGGGTCTAACTTAACTGAGTCATCATAATAAGGTGAATATAAACGGTTATATTCAACTATTATGAACTTAGAAGCATAGAGTTTGATTAAAACTCTATTAGATAGATAAGATCAATTGTTGTTCACCAAATTATCCAAGAATTATATATGATATAATTGACAACTGTTGTCTACCTAAATAATCATGTTTTAAGGATACCAGTGGTTGACTTAGAACATGACGAAATATGGATCTTGGCTCACTAGAAAGATTTATGGGATATACTTTCCGAATTAATAGTTAGGGATATTAATTTAATAAAAAAAATAGTGGGAGATATATTATGAATATATCATAATCATATGAACATAAAATTTTAACTCAGACAATCTAATGTTTATTTTGCACTTTTATTATTGTAGATTCTGAGTAATGGCAAACAACACAAACACATTATCCGTACGTTCAGTCCTTGAGAAGGATAAGCTGACAGGAGGAAACAACTTCCTAGACTGGCAGAGGAATTTGAGAATTGTCCTCAGGAAGGAGCGCAAGCTTCATGTCATTGATATTCCTCCTCCAGGCCCCCTTCCTGAGGGTGCTACTGCTGATGAACGAGCAGCACACACAAGGGATGAGAATGATGCAAATGATGTTGCATGTCTTATGTTGGCAACTATGAGTGCTGAGCTTCAAAGACAACATGTGCATATGGATGCATATACTATCAATGAGCACTTCCAAAGCATGTTTGCAAGCCAAACTCGTCAAGAAAGGTTCAACACGAGTAAGTCACTTTTTAATTGCAAACAAGGGGCGAGTGAACCAGTTGGCCCACATGTTCTGAAGACGATTGGTTACATTGAGTACCTTGAAACTTTGTGTTTCCCGATTGGTCCGGAAACTGGTATTGACCTAATCATGAATTCTTTGAACAACAAATTCACTCAGTTTGTTGTGAACTATAATATGAATGAATTTGACAAAACACCTACTGAATTGTTGCATATGTTGAGAACATATGAGACCAACATGAAGACAACTGAACCTGCTCCCATACTGATGGTGGGAAATAAAGGTAAGGCCAAAGGGAAGGGAAAATGGAAGGGTAAGAAGAAGATTGGATCTGATTCTACACCCAAGCCAAAGTCAGGTCCCAAACAGGCTTTAAAGCCTAAAGGTGGTGTGGCCAAGGGTGAATGTCACTACTGTAAGAAAGATGGTCACTGGAAGACAAACTGACCAATTTACTTGGAGGATCTGAAGAAAAAGAAAGTAGTTCAGATTTCTGGATCAGGTATTTATGTTATAGAAGTCAATTTGTCTATTTCTACATCTTGGGTATTTGATACTGGATGTGCTTCTCATATTTGCATAAATGTGCAGGGCCTGCAGAGAAGTAGAACTTTGGCTAAGGGAGAAGTGGACCTAAGAGTAGGCAATGGAGCAAAAGTTGCTGCTTTAGCTGTAGGGACTTATTATTTATCTATGCCCTCTGGGCTGGTTTTAGAACTAGAAGACTGTTTTTACGTGCCTGCGATTCGCAGAAACATTATTTCTGTTTCTTGTTTGGACAAGAAAGGTTTTTCGTTTACAATAAAGAACAACAGTTGCTCTTTTTCATTGAATGATTTAACCTATGGTGTTGCGCGTTTATTTAATGGTTTATATGTTCTTGATTTAGATAACCCTGTCTGTAATATAGAAAACAAACGACTTAAAATGAATGACTCAAATCAAACATACCTCTGGCATTGTCGTCTAGGCCACATAAATGAGAAACGCATATCCAAATTACATAAGGATGGATACTTGGATAAGTTTAATTTTGAATCATACCAAGAATGCGAATCTTGTTTGCTTGGTAAGATGACTAAAGCCCCTTTCACTGGTAAGGGTCAAAGGGCCACTAAACGTCTGGAGCTAATACATAGTGATGTATGTGGCCCAATGCGTGTAATGGCTATAGGAGGCTACTACTACTTCATAACATTTACTGATGATTTTAGTAGATATGGATATGTATATCTTATGAAGAACAAATCCGATTCTTTTGAAAAATTTAAAGAATACAAGGTTGAAGTAGAGAAGCAAATTGGCGGAGATGCAAGTATTAAGATCTTACGATCCGATCGTGGGGGTGAATATTTAAGCACCGAATTTAGAGAGTATTTGAAAAAATGTGGTATTGTATCATAACTCAATCCTCCAGGAACATCTCAATGGAATGGAGTTTCAGAGAGGAGAAATCGCACCTTGTTGGACATGGTGCGATCGATGATGAGTCATGCAGATCTTCCAATTAGTTTCTGGGGTTACGCTCTAGAAACAGCGGCTTTCACACTTAATCGTGTTCCTACTAATAAGGTTCAAAGGAATCCATATGAGATATGGAAGGAGAAACGGTCAGGCATGAACTTTATGAAAGTTTGGGGATGTAAGGCGTTTATGAAACGTCAAGAATCTGACAAGCTTGGACCTAAATCCGAAGAGTGCATTTTTGTAGGATACCCTAATGAAACAAAGGCGTATTATTTTTATAGTTCTTCTGAGCAGAAAGTGTTTATTGCTCGAGATGCTGTCTTCATGGAAAGAGATTTTGTTTCCAAAAGAAACAGTGGGAGAACTATAGATCTCGATGAAGATCGAGAACCGCAAAATAGCATTGAACCTAAAGTGGAACAAGAGCAGAATAATGATAATGCTCAACAAACACAGGTTGTTCTTAGATCTGGTAGATTTTGCCATGAGCCAGAGAGATATGGATTTCTCATGACTCAGTGTGGTGATTGATGCTCATAGATGAAGATGAGCCTCTCACATACCAATATGCTATGAATAGTCTAGACTCTAAGAGATGGCTTGAAGCCATGAAATCCGAGATAGATTCCATATAAAAACCAAGTATGGACTTTGGTTGATCCACCTGAAGGGGTAAAACCCATAGGGTGCAAATGGGTTTTTAAGAAGAAAAAGGGCATGGATGGAAATGTTTAGACCTATAAATCTAGGCTGGTTGCAAAAGGTTTCAAACAAATTCATGGTATTGACTATGATGAAACTTTCTCACCAGTGGTTATGGTCAAGTCTATAAGGATTTTACTTGCCATTTTAGCATTCCATGATTATGAAATCTGGCAAATGGATGTGAAAACAACCTTCCTTAATGGAAGCCTTGAAGAGGATGTGTACATGACACAACCTGAGGGTTTTTTTGATCCAAGGAATGCTGGCAAGGTATGTAAATTGCGTCGATCCATTTATGGATTGAAGCAATCCTCTAGGAGATGGAATATCCATTTTGATGAAATAGTCACAGAGTATGGCTTTGTTCAAAACGAAGATGAACCGTGTGTTTACAAGAAGGTTAGTGGGAGCTATGTGGCATTCATAGTACTATATGTTGATGATATACTACTAATGGGGAATGATATACCTTCTCTAAAGGCTATTAAGACTTGGTTAGGGAGCAATTTCTCCATTAAAGACTTAGGAGAGGCATCCTACATTCTAGGAATGAGGATATATAGAGAAAGATCTAGAAGGATGATCGGTCTAAGTCAGAGCACATACATTGATAAGGTTTTGCATCGTTTTGGAATGCGAAATGCAAAAAGGGGATATGTCCCCGTGTCTCAAGGGATAACGATCTCTAAGGACCAGTGTTCAAAATCATTGGATGAGAAGGACCACATGAATAAAGTTCCATATGCTTCATCAATTGGATCTATCATGTATGCAATGGTATGTACTCGGCCAGATGTCTCGTATGCTTTGAGCATGACGAGCAGATACCAGTCTAATCCGGGTGAAGGTCACTGGACGGCAGTTAAGAATATTCTTAAGTACCTGAAAAGAACTAAAGATTCATTCTTGGTGTATGGAGGAGAAGAGAAACTCGTTGTAAAAGGTTACACCGATGCAAGTTTCCAAACAGACAGAGATGATACTGTATCACAGTCTGGTTTTGTGTTTTGTCTAAATGGAGGTGCTGTAAGCTGGAAGAGTTCAAAGCAAGAAACAATAGCTGATTCTACAATGGAGGCTGAGTACATTGCAGCTTGTGAAGCAGCTAAGGAGGCCATTTGGATTTGAAAGTTCATTTCTGATTTAGGAGTGGTTCCATCGATCGCAGATCCCATTGATCTATACTGCGATAATAATGGAGCCATTGCACAGGCTAAAGAACCTAGATCACACTCCCAGGCTAAACATATGCTCAGGAGATTTCACCTTATTCGAGAGATTAATGAAAGGGGTGATATACACATATGTAAAGTGCACACTAATGATAACATTGCAAACCCACTGACCAAAGGCTTGTCGCAGCAGAAGCACGATGGTCACACTAGTTCCATGGGTATTAGATATATGGGTGATTAGCTCTAGTGCAAGTGGGAGATTATTAGTGTAGGTGCCCTAGAGGCATTACATTATTCTTTTATAATCTTTATGTCAGTTGATCATTCAATAAATGTATTTATTATGACCTTAATTACTGCGATATTTTGTTAGCATAATAAATGTCCTTAGAATCATGATACAAATTGTATAGTTTAAGTACATGACTTGAACTTGAGATTATATAATATATCATATTCTTAAAGGTCCCTAGTCGAGTATTATTATATAGGACAATAATAATACATAGATAGACTAGTATGTTATTTGACAAGATAACCACATCTCATTGGTTATAAGTATGGGGATACTAAAGTCAATACATAGGTACATGTGAGAGTACATGGTACTGGACAGACCAACAGTGAGATTCTTCATGTTTAATAAAGTCATAAGAAAGACTCACAGTGATAATGGTGTAACGATCCTTTGACTTGAAATCATTATATTTCTATACGAGGATTAATATACTTTGACTACATTAAAAGTTACTTTTGATCGGGTGATGATAAAAGTGGACATCGGATATATCATGAGTCGTATGAGAAATATGAATGATAGATAAAGGATTTAACCCTCCTATAATTAGGAGAGATATTATTGGCCTCTTGATTGAGTGAGATTATTAAAGCATGGCCATGCTCAAATAATGATTTGTCTCGATAATCTACTCATGGATCAAGTAAACCCGGATTAAATGTTGAAGAGGATGACTAAATACATGCCTCGAGTTTAATCTATAATATGTATGGTTAAAGGGATTATATTACATGAAAAACATTAATCACGAAAGGTTTTATCTAATCACGATTTAATTATTGTTTAATTGGGTAACAATGATGTATTACTAGATACCGCACATTATTTATAATTTTATTAGAGAATAAAATTATTGCCAATTAAATAATAGCCTATAGGGTCGCACAAATAGAGCACTTAATGGAATAGTTAATTTAAATTATGGATTTAAATTAATTGATGATTATTTGAATTTTATTATAATTAAGTAAGATTTAATTGAGATAATATAAATTCGAATTAAAAGGAATGTTTTTGCCCATAATAATTAAGTATGACTTAGTTATTAATTAAATAATAGAAATTCATTTTTATTATTTAATTCAATACCCACTAGGGTTGGGATTTGCTGTTATGGGCCTTTTTAATCAGCCATTATAAATACATAATGATAGGTTAAAGAGGCTTGTACGTTTTTGAGAAAACCCTAGCAGCAAAGAGAGGTAGAGGCAATTCAAATCGTCAAGAAGGAGGCTAGTACATCCATTCCGTAGTCAAGTTCATGAGACGTTCTTGAAGGTGCTCGTGTGGATACCATAGAGGTGTTTTTCCGAGAGGTAGACACAAAGCGTGATATTTAGGATCTCCGTTGAGTTCGTGAAAGTTAAGCTATTGAAAGGTATGATTCGTTATCTCCATAATCTGGCCATAATTATACATGGATCCTGTTTTTGGGTTTCGAAATTTTTGTTTTATTTACGTTTATCCGCTGCGTTTTATGCCTTCGAAACCCAACAGAAGGATGTAGAGGTAAGAAACATATTGCATAATAGTCTTGATTCTGTGATGTCAAACAGGGTTATAGCCTACAAGACTGCCAAGGAAATCTGGGATGCTCTTGAAACTCAATGTCAAGGAACCATGGACATCAAGAAGAACATAAGGGATGTTCTGATTCAAGAATATGAGCACTATGAGGCCAAGCCTGATGAAAGTCTCACCGACATCTATGAAAGATTTCTCACCATGCTCAACAATCTGTCCTTGGTTGGAAAGGTGTATGATCGATAGGATTCAAACACTAAGTTTCTAAGAGCCTTGAATGAGGAATGGGAGACTCAGACTTCAATCATATGACATCAGTATGATTTGGAAATAATCACTCTGGATGAAGTCTATGGCATGCTAAGAACTCATGACTTGGAAGTCCAGCAAAGGAAGGAGAGGAAAAGTAACAAAGGAAAATCAGTTGCTTTGAAAGTGAATACTAAAGCTTCTAAAGAAAGGTCTGTTAAAGTTGCAAGGAAAAAGAACAATCTTCCAGAATCAGATACTGATGATTCGACATCAAATCCTGATGATGATACTGATTCTGAAACTGATGGGAACATGACAAATTCTGATGTCATGCAAATAGCTGCATTGCTAGTTAAGGGCTTCAAGAGGATGCAATTCAGGAAGTCTTAGAAGAATAGAAGCTTTAGGAAGAAGTTCACTGGAGGGGAAAGGAAGTGGACTGGAAGAAGAGATGGAAAGGACTCTAAAGCTGGAAAAGTAGACAGGTCGAAAATCAAGTGCTACAATTGTGATGAACATGGTCACTTTGCTATAGAGTGCAAGAAGACAAAGCATGACAAAGGGAAGAACAAATCCCTGATTACATCAAGCAAGAATTGGATGGACTCCTCTGATTCTGAAAATGAAGATACATGTTATGCACTGATGGCTAGCTTTGATGATCCTACTCCCTCTGATTCTAAGGTATCAACTCCCTTCTTCTCTTTTGATACTGAAGATATATCTGAACTGAAATTTATTCTTAAGTCTCTCCATGGAAATTTTAAAATAAGATTCTAGAGAACAATAGACTATTAACTGAAAATGAAATCTTAAAATCTAGGAATGATCAGTTAGAGTCTGACTTAATAAATCAGATTAAAATTCAGAAAGAATGTGAGAAAGCTAAATATACAGCAAAGGTACTAGAAGCTAAATACAATATGTTAGAAAATGAATTAGAAAATAAGAGGAAAACTCTTAATGCCTGGACGATTTCAGGAAAAAAGATTCATGAGATGATCTCTAAGAAAAACTGGAAAGAATGTCTTGGTTATGTAGATGGAATTAAGGACGTTGACACTAAGAATAAGACTACCCTTAAGACTCCTGTCCAGTTTATCTCTTCAGAAGCTGATGAACCCAAATCCATCTATGAAAAGGGTTCAACATCAGCATCCCAAGAAAAATCAGTAAGTGATAAATCTCAAAGAAAGGAAAACAAGGAAACCATTAAGACTGTTAAGAAAGAAAAGAACATAGGACTTTTTTCTAAAAGACAATTGAGAAAGAATTTATCTGAGGTTACTGACAAACCTCGAGTAAAAAGTCCTAAAAGGAACAGAGATGGTAAGCAAGGTATTTCTAAGGATTCTAATTATAAGTTTGTTCCCAATGCTCCTAGAAAAGCTTATTTTAACTGTGGTAATACTAATCATCTAGCTATTGATTGCAGGAGGATTAAGAAAATGAAAACTGTTATTCCTGAGTTCAATGTTAGGGGTAGATCAGTATTTTATAAACCACAAAATCCTTGTTTTCATTGTGGTAGTAGTTGGCATTCGATTTACACTTGTAGTTCCTATCATAAGCTGTATCAAAACTATTATGAACCTTTTCCTAAATTTAATAAAGTTGCCTGTGATAACTCCGGTGAGCGGGCGGCTCCGTCCGACGGCGTTCCTGGACCTTCTGTGCATGGATGAGGTGTAGCTGCTGGTGGGGCGCCTGCAAAACAACACCGGAAGGGGGGTTTGGCTCCCACGGCGCCTCCGGTGTAAGAATAAGAACAGGGCCTTGAAGAAGATGAAGGTATGTATATGTAATGTTGAGGCTGCTATGTGTGTGTGTGTATGGATGTGTATATGTGATGGCTACTGTGTGTTTATGAATATATGAGAGTGTATGAGTGTGCAAGGGTGAATATTTTCCCAACCCCTAAACCCTTCAGCCTTGGGGGTATATATAGCCCCAAGGTAGGGTTTAGGGGTAGTTACCTCTAAATCTGGGCCGTTGGATCTTGGGACCAGAGGGCGCCTGGCTTGGGTGGATTACTTACACGTGTCGAGGGGAGGACCACCTCCAGAGTGTCCTAAAGGCCTTCTGACACGCGCCGTGCTTGTCTGGTATGTTGGTTGTTGATAGCTGTCAGTCACGTGCCCACGTACCCCTCCTTGGCGGGTTGCGGGATGTGAATGTGTTTGCTGGGACCCCCCTCATGGTGGTCTGAGTCCAGATCCGGATCCGGGTAGGCATTAGGTCTGGGCTCCGGGTTGGATCCGGATCCGGGTCATGGGATGGGCCCGGGCCTGGTCTCTCTATTTGACCATTCTGGGAGAGGGGGGTCTCGGTCCATCGACCGAGCCTGGTATCCTTTAGATCCAAGTTGAATCCTAGCCGGGTCTCTTATACCCTATCATTTGCCCCCCACTCCCTTATGTAGATTTTCTGGATGAGGGAGTAGATTATAATTACGTAGTTGCCTTGGAGAAAAATTTCTGCTCCTGGTTGCCCCCAATCCGGATCTGGTGTAATGGATACCAATCCGGATTAAGGTAGAATAGTTAAAAATTTATGCTCCTGGTTGCCCCCCAATCCGGATATGGTGAAATGGATACTGATCCGGATTAAGGTAGAATAGTTGCTTCAGAAAAATTTCTACTCCTGGTTGCCCCCTAATCCGGATCTGGTGTAATGGATACCAATCCGGATTAAGGTAGAATAGTTGCTTCAGAAAAATTTCTGCTCCTGGTTGCCCCCCAATCCGGATCTGGTGTAATGGATACCAATCCGGATCTGGTACAATGGTTGCTTCAGAAAAATTTCTATTCCTGGTTGCCCCCCAATCCGGATCTGGTGTAATGGATACCAATCCAGACTAAGGTAGAATAGTTGCTTCAGAAAAATTTCTGCTCCTGGTTGCCCCCCAATCTGGATCTGGTGTAATGGATACCAATCTGGATCTGGTAGAATGGTTGCTTCAGAAAAATTTCTGCTCTTGGTTGTCTCCCAATCCGGATCTGGTGTAATGGATACCAATCCGGATCTGGTGAATTCTAGAGAACTAGTGGCAGAAGTCAATTTGGAGTGGTACGGATCCGGGTAGGTCTTCGGGACTCGGGTAAGATGCTTCAGGTTGTACTAAATTTTTTAGAATTTGTAGCGTTTTTCGCTTAATTTCCCCCAATGAATTTGAATTTCGACAGTTGTCCTCTTAGAAAACCGCCCCATAATGATTATGGGGTTTAATTCGCATTTATATGTGTGTAATTACACATATATATGTATTTTTTTTGTAAGTGCTTTTTCTTCCAATCCTGCACTGCCAGATGGCAGGGACTGCTTCTCTTCCTCTTGTACCTATAAAAGGCTGAGCCCCTCCTTCATTTTCTTTTTAGTTCTCTCCCAAAGACGAAAAGCCGTTTCTTCTTTCTCTTTTCTCTCTTAATTTTTTTTAGAAATCTTTCGGAGCTTTGGGTTTTTCGCTGGTTGATTTTTCATCGTTGTTCGGTCTTCCCTTGCCCTCGTTTTCGACTAATCTGTAAGCACCTACTTCTTGCCTTTTTATTTTCAGTTTTTTTCTTATTCTTTGAATTGATGCATGTTCGAGTCCTGCTTGTCATCATGGATTTTAGGTGCAAATCGGCCTCTGTGGTTTTATTTTATGGTTTCTTTTGCTTGGATCTGTTTTGCCATGTTTTTGTGTGAAAATAGTGTTTTTGTTTTCGAATTTTCTGGGTTTTTGGATGGTGTTCTTCGTGTTCTTGAAGGAAATATTTGTATGTATCTATGAAACTCATATGTTTTGCCTTTTGATTTTCAAAATAACTATTTGTGTGTTAGGGTTTTTGTTTTGGATCCGGGTTAAGGGTATAGGATCCGGATTGGGGGATGTTTTTTGTAGGATTATATGACTTGGGTTTTTTAAACTGTTTTTGGTTGTTTCTGATCCGGGTATGGGTGTTTTTAAGTTTTTGGTTGCTATGGATCCGGATCCGAGTATTTGCTACCAAGATCCGGGTACATGGTTATTTGTAGTTAACATGATCCGGATCATTGATGTTTTTCCGGGTTGGACTTGCATTGGTGGTCCGGATCATTAGGTTATGCTGATACTAACATAATGCACTTGATCCATACCTCTTAGCGATACCAATAAAATATTTAGGGACCAGGCTAACTGACCTTCATTTTAATAGGTATATGGTCCGGATCAAGGAGCGGGCTAGAAAACTCTATAACTGCTACCCACACTTTTCTGGAGAGGAGAGTGACCCGGATTCATCTGATAGAGAGCAGATCCGGGTAGAGATGGTTAAGAAAGCTTCTCCTTCCACCGAGATAATCTTAAAGTTCAGGTATAAGAGAATGCCTGGGGGTTTAGTTCCCTTCATGCCCGAGGGGTACTGGATAGATGTGAAGTATCACTTTTTTGAAAAGCCGACCGAGATCGAAAACGAGGTCTATTATAGCCGGGTTAGATATGATAGACAGCCCGACGGTCATCCCGGGGTATATAATTAGGAAGCTCTTGAGAGGATGTTTGCTGAGTTCCCTATAAGCCGGGATCACTACCAGTTGAGGGACTCGTTCTCTGAGGCTGATCCGGGTGAGATGAATGAGGCGGTTCGGGCTGCTTTCCAGTTGACACCAGATATTGAGTGGAGATGGCCAGAGCCCCATGAGAGGATCTATCATCGGCCGGAAGATGGTTTTGTCCCGGTCTGGATGGAACATCTCAGATCCGGGTGGAGCCCCCGGTGCCATATGTTCGTCAAGCACCTCTGTAAGCACGTGTACAGGATATCCCTGATGTAAATCACCCCGAATGGGATAAAGTCGATGACCTGGTTCATCGCTTGCTGCAACAAATCCGGATTCTTGCCCACTTTGAAGCTCTTCCACCAGATTTTCTATCTCTCTAAGTGGAGTCAGAAACCTTTTTATGAGATCAGGTTTCGGGCCTCGGAGTGTGGTTATGGCCCGGGTAGAGCCAAGCCAATAATGCACCAGTCTTCTTTGAAGTACTGGAACGGGGAGATCATCCTCCTGAAGGGATATGACTTGGCTTATCTCCCTTATTTTACGACTGAGGGAGTTCAAACTAAGTTCAACCCGGTTGTGCGTGAAGACCGGGCTGTTACCCAGATCAGATGTTTCTTTGATTCTCTCGAGTTTCAGCCGACTCGGGACACATTTATGAACCATAAGCTGCTTTTTAACCTTGGCTGTAAGTCTTCCTTTAATTTATGCTGCTCATGACCCAGATTCCCCTTTCCTCCTAGGGACCCGGGTCATGTTTTCTTTTTTCTTTTTGATTGTGGTTAAGATGCTTGCCCTTGATCCGGATCTCTTTCACTAAACTTAATGATCGGATCAAGGTCTAGTTTGCTTGTAACTTGTTTGCATAAGTTTTTTGCCTCTGATCCGGATTTCTTTCACCCAGCTTGACGATCCGGATCAAGGTCCAGTTTGCTTGTAATCTGTTTGCATAAGTTTTTTGCCTTCAATCCGGTATTTAATCTCCCTTTGTTTCATTTCCACAGGTCTTCCTCATTTCAACCGCAATTTTTTGAAAATAATATCTTCTTCTGCATATGTTGCTGCTTTCAACACTCTCGGGCTAGCCTTTAAGACTAGCAAGGGAGCTCCTGGTCCCGGATCTGGCTCCGCAGATATTGAGGGAGGGGCCGAGTCCTCCGTCCCTCAGAACATCCCGGATCTGGGCCACGAGTCTGAGCCCGAGCTCCAGGAGATTCCGGACGGTGATGACCCCCCAAGGAAGAAAAGAAAATCTGTTCCGACCAAGCCACCCCGGGGCAAAGCTGTGGTTTCCAATCGGGTTGTATGTGATTCGGAAGGTAGAGGGCTCGATGGAGAGGCCGTGAAGATAGGTACCAAGTCTCTAATCGACCTAGCCGGGTTCATGTCTAGTATCCCCTCCGAAGATGACTGGGAGGAGGTTGAGGGGTACAACATGGCGGCTGCCTTGAAGAGGGTTACGGGTCAATGGGGGAAGGTGATTTCTGAATTTCTTAGTTCTTAGTCCCGGATTATTCCCCCCAGTTCATTCTGTACTTGGCTTTTTTTTTCTCAGCTCGGGAGTGCCATATCCATCTGTTCTGACGTTGCTTTTACTGAGATCCGGGAGGCCAACAACCGGACTAACGCCGAGAAGATCCGTGCCGATACCTTGAAGGGGGAGCTGGAGGAAGCCCGGAAGGGATTTTGTGTGGTGGAGTCCGGGTTGGATGAGAAGCTGAAGGATTCTGAGGACCGGGCTGAAGGGCTTGCCAAAGAAGTGGAGAAACTCAAAGCTGAACTTGCTGCCA
The DNA here is from genome assembly GCF_009905375.1 of Apium graveolens. Lineage (NCBI taxonomy): Eukaryota > Viridiplantae > Streptophyta > Magnoliopsida > Apiales > Apiaceae > Apium > Apium graveolens. The sequence goes on from NC_133647.1 coordinate 39,590,971, forward strand.
AGGAAAACTTGAACAAGGAGGCTATAATTGCCGAATTCAAGGCCAGCAATGTTTATGATTTTGAGGTTGCTCAGGCTGGGGTTCCCGAAGTACGCAGGTCCTGGGTCGTTGTTGAGCGCCACATCAAGACCGACCCCCTGGCTTCCTGGGAGAGCTTCATTCAGGAGTTCCTTGGTGCAAAGGCTGCAGTTGAGCAGGGTCAGGGGGAACCAGAACCCTATGATGGTCCGAGCCCCAGCTTCCTCTAGATCCGGACCAGCTTTGCAAATCTTCTCGGGCCCAGCCCTTGTAAATTCATTTTTTAAGATTTCCCATTCTCGTACTTTGATTTGAACTATTTGTAATATTTGGATTTGTTCCGGATTGAAGGCAATCCAGATCCTGCTTTAAATTCTATTCTCGTTACCTTGTACTTTCCTTCAATCGTGGAAAATATTTGCTTTTCTTCAACCTGTACTTTTTATTTTTATGAGCAATCCGGATCCTGGCTCTATTGCGTAAATGATCCTGATCTGGGTTGTGGCTATGGCCCCCGATCCGGATTGGCTTTATATCCGGATTGTTCCGGGTATGAAGTCGTATCCGGATTTGCTCTAGAAATTTCTTTCAATCCGGGTATGATACCCACCCGGGTTGAAGTATTGTTTTTTTCTTTATATACTTGGGGAAATATAAGTGAATAATGGTTGTTTCTAACCCGGATTCAAATGCTTATCCGGGTTGATTTTGCTTTGAAATTTGCTTTTAGTATGGGTATCAATCCGACCTGGTTTGATGCTTGCTTGTTTGCTTTATGTACTTAAAGAAGTATGTGCATAATGGTTGCTTGCAACCCGGATCTGAATGCTTATCCGGGTTGTTTGCTCTTTTACTTTATATAATTGTTGTTTTCAACCCGGATTCGAATTGTTATCCGGGTTGGTGTTTGCTTTTTTGCTTTATGTACTTGGAGGGTCACCTGAGTACATATTGGTTGTTTGCAACCCGAATTTGAATGCTTATCCGGGTTGTTTTTTGCTTTTAACTTTGCTTTCAATCCGGGTATGTTTAATCCGGATTGGTGATTGCTCCATTTACTTAGAAATTTTCTAAGCAAATAGTGGTTGCCTTTGTTTTTTGCTTCCAACCCGGGTATGAGAACGTACCCGGGTTGTTTTTTGCTCCCATAACTGGTAATTTAAATGTAATAACTTTCTAAGAAAGGAAAATTCTTTTCATTGATTTGTAAATTTTTTCATACAAAATGCGGGATCATAGATTGGTTGCTTGCCATAGGCTACAAGTTCTGGTTGCTTTTGGTTGCTTTTTCTACTGGTAAAACTTTCTGAGCCTGAGTCCATGCCATGTATTTGGCACTTCAGACTCATCCATTTTCATGAGCTTGTATGTTCCTGGCCTTAGAACTTCCTTGACTTTGTATGGGCCTTCCCACTTTGGCATTAGCTTTCCAGTGTTGGCGGGGTCTGAAGCTTCCGTATCTCGAAGGACCAGGCCTCCAACTTGAAAGTTTTTGACCCGGGACTTCTTGCTGAAGTGCTCTCTTGTTTTTCCTGTTTATACTTTTCCATTCTTGCCACTGCCTGGTCTCGGACTTCATCATTTAGCTCAATATTCATTCCGAGCCCCTCCTCATTTGCTATCTCATCAAAGTTGATTGCTCGATGGGAGGGGGATCCTACTTCAATTGGTAGCATGGCTTCAGTTCCATAAGCCAATTTAAAGGGGGTTTCTCCTGTGCTTGTTCTGGGGCTTGTTCTGTATGCCCAGAGTACATTAGGCAATTTTTCTGGCCATTTGGTTTTGCTTTCCCTGAGTCTCTTCTCTATCCCCCTGAGAAGTATTCGATTTGTTACTTCCACTTGGCCATTTCCTTGAGGGTAGGCTACAGATGACTTCTTGTGCCTGATGCCCCTTTCTTGAAGGTAGGATTCGAATTCTGAACCAACGAACTATGAACCGTTATCTGAGACCAGTACTCTCGGGATCCCAAACCTCATAAATATGTTATCCATGAAGTTGATGCAGTCTTATTGGTTTATTGTTCTCATTGCCTTTGCCTCTACCCATTTTGTCATATAATCAATTGAGACTAGTAAGTACCTGAAGTCTCCTCTGGCCCTGGGAAAGGGTCTCATGATATCAATGCCCCATACAGCAAATGGGATTGGTGACAAGACTGAGGAGGGTAGGACCGGGCTCATCCTGGTGACGTTGCTGAATAACTGACATTCCTTGCAGTTTTTCACAAAGTCTAGTGCATCTTGGTGAATAGTAGGCCAGTAGTACCCTTGTCTTATGATTTTGTGAGCTAGAGCTTTTGCGGACATATGGTCCCCACAGATTCCTTCATGAACTTCCATTAGGAAGTACTGTGCCTCTCCTAGGCCTATGCACTTCAGGATTGGGGAGGAGAAGGTCCGGAGATAGAGTATACCCTCATCGATGAAGAATTTTGAAGCTTTTGCCTTTAGCCTTTGAGCATTCCCTTTATCCTCTGGGAGTTCTCCTTTTTCCAGGTAATTGATAAACGGAGTCATCCAATTTGGGCTTTGTCTATTTCCATAACCTCTTCAGACTCTATGCTCGGTTTCTGCAATTCTTCGAAGTAGACGGAGCAATCCAAGTCTGATGAATTTTGAACAAGTTTAGATAGTGTATCAGCTTCTGAATTTTCCTCTCTGCAGATTTGGATGACTTGTATTTTTGGTATCAAGGCGAGGTAGCTTTGGACCAGAGCCTGGTACTTGACTAGAACTGGATCCTTGGCTATGTACTCGCCGTTTGTTTGCTTTACCACTATCTGGGAATCACTGTAGATTTTGAGATCCTGGATCCTGAGTGTTCTTGCTAGCTTTCATCCTGCAACCAAGGCCTCGTATTCTGCCTGGTTGTTTGTCGCTGAAAAGCCAAAGGAGATTGATGTTTGGATTGTGAATCCTTCTGGGCTCTTTAGGATGAGCCCGACTCCTGATCTTTCATCTGTTGAAGAACCATCAACTTTGAGGGCCCAGGCTTCTGTTTCTTGATCTGTGTTTCTCTCAGGGTCAATGCTCATGGGCACATGCTCTTCTTCTGGGAAATTGCATTCTATGATGAAATCAGCTAGAGCCTGGGCTTTGATTGCTGTTCTAGGAATGAAACTCAGATTGAACTGACTTAGCTCAACTACCCAATTTACCAACCTCCCTGAGACATCTGGCTTGTGTATTATCTTCCTTAAGGGTTGATTGGTTACAACTCGTATCTCCCTTCCCTGGAAGTAGTGTCTGAGTTTCCTGGATGTTGTGACCAAGGCAAAATCAAACTTTTCTAGCCTTGGGTATCGAGTCTCTGCATCTTTTAGCACTTGGCTCACATAATAGACTGGTTGTTGTTTGTCATTCTCTTCCCTGATCAAGGCTGCCCCAACTGGCAGGGCCCCTGCTGACAGGTAAAGGGATAGGGGCTCCCCGGGTTGAGCTTTGGTTAACATAGGGGGTTGAGAAAGGTACCTTTTGATTTCTTCAAATGCACTTTGGCATTCCGGGCTCCACTTAACTTCTCTCTTGTTGGTTGCTCCTTTTAACAGGTCAAAGAAGGGTAGGCATCTTTCAGCTAGCTTGGAGATAAATCTTCTGAGTGCAGCTAGTGATCCTGCTAGCTTCTGCACATCTTTTTGTGTTCTTGGAGCCTTCATCTCTTGGATTGCCTTTATCTTTTCTAGGTTGGCCTCAATTCCTCGGTTGCTTATCATGAATCCAAGAAATTTTCCTGTCCCTACTCCGAATGTGCATTTTTCTGGATTGAGCCTGAGTGAGTATTTTCTCAAGTTGTCGAAGCATTCTCTCATGTCTCTTATGTGCCCGGGGATGCTTGTAGACTTTGCAATCATGTCGTCGACATATGATTCCAGGTTCCTTCCAATCTGGTCTTTGAAGATTTTATTCATTGCTCTTTGATATGTTGTTCCCGCATTAGTCAATCCGAAAGGCAACATCACATAGGCATAGACCGCCATGTGGGTGATGAAGGCTGTCTTTAGGATATCCTTGGGATTCATCTTAATCTGGTTGTACCCCGAGTAGGCATCCATGAAACTTAGCATTACGTGCCCAGAAGTTGCATCGATCAATTGATCAATATTTGGAGAGGGGTAGGGGTCTTTGGGGCATGCACTGTTCAGGTCTGTGTAGTCGATACACTTTCTCCATTTTCCGTTTGCTTTTTTTACCATCACTACATTTGCCAGCCATTATGGGTACTTAACTTCGCATATTATTCCAGCTTTGAGTAGTTTTTCAATTTCTTCATCGATTGCTTTCTGCCTTTCTGGGGCAAAATTTCTTCTCTTTTGCTTGACTGGTTTCCTCTCTGGGTTGACGTCCAGGCTATGCATCGCTATGGATTCATCCAACCCGGGCATGTCTTTTGGGGTCCAAGCGAATATGTCAGAGTACCCTTGGAGTAGTGATACCAGGTCATTTCTGAAATTAGCCTCAAGCCCGGATCCTCTCTTTATCTTTTTGGAAGGATCGCTTGTATTGATCAGAATTGTTTCCATTTCAACAGCTACCTCTATCTTTGATTGATCCATGTTTGATACCATCTGCTGGATCCAAGCCTCTGTATTCTTCTTCATATAAATATGAGCCTGGGCTGTCATCTCTTTGTCGTTTCCTTCTCCAGATTTTTCTAGGTTGGTTGCTTGCACAGTAGGGTTAGTTTGGCCAAGGCCTAGGCTCAATTCAATCCCTTCTATGACTTGGTTGCTTTTTTGCTCTTCTAAGCTTGGTTTAGTTGCTTTCGGATTTGAGAGGGACTCTATGACCTGAACTTTTTTTCTCGCATCGTCCCTTGAGTGTGGGCGATGTTTCTTAATACTTTACTGTTTCCGGAGTACCACAGCCTTTCTCTTGTTATCTTGATGGGTCTCAGCCATTACCAGAGCCTGGCTATAACATCTTTCAGCTACCTCATAGTCTCCCTTGATTTCTCCTACCCCGGTTGGAGTTGGGAATTTGATTTTCAAATGTGATATGGAGGTGATTGCTTGGATCCTGGTCAGGGCTGAGCGGCCGATTATGCCGTTGTAGGATGAAGGGGTATTGATCACGTAGAACTTTATCACATGGGTGACTTGGTTTGGGCCCGATCCGAATATGACTGGTAATTATAAGGTACCCTGGATCGGGACCAAGTTGTTCCCGAACCCATACAAAGGGTCCTCTTGGCATTCATTGGAGCGTACGCTCCCAAGCCTCATCCTGTCAATACTATGCTTAAAGAGTATGTTCACTGAAGATCCGTTATCAATCAACATCCTTCTCACTTCGTTGTCAAAAATATCAAGTGTTACCACCAAGGCTTCATTGTGATTCGGGTTGACCCCTTCATAATCCTTGTTGCTGAATGAGATCGTCATCTCCGGGTAGGATTGAATGGAGAACACTTCATCTCCTGAGCCTGGGCTCCTAGGGGGGGAGTGTGAACCTCCTAGGACCACATTTACCACATTCTTACCTTTTATTTGCCTTTCTTCTCTCTGGTTTTTCTCCCTTGAGATGTATTGATTGAGGTTGCCTTTCTTGACTTGGTCTTCAATGAAATATTTTAAAGAGAGACAATTTTCAGTCTTGTGCCCATGGGTTTCACGATAGTCGCACTGCCTGTTTAATGCCTGCTCTCTGGGGGAGTCTGTATTGGCTTCAGAGGGTAGTAGAATGGCTTTCCCTTGATCTCCTTCAGTATCTCTTCCCGGGTCCTGTTTAGTGGTGTCCATTCTGGCTCTTGCCTAGGCTTCCTTGCCTGCCTAGGTGGTCCGGGATCACCTTTGGATTCTGTTTTAAGACCCAATCTTTGGAATAATGGGGTGTTTTGTACCACATTTTTTTCCTGGGTTTGGTTGCTTTGTTTGAACTTTTTCTCCTGATGGTAACCCCCTTTCGGTCGGTCATCAGAAGATTTGTTCCTGTTTCCTTTATTCCGAGTCATTCTCATCGCCTGGAGAACATCTGTTTCTTTTATGAACCGGGCTGCCATAGAATATGCCGTGGCCAGGCTTTGGGGCTCTTTGTTTATCAAGTCCACAATATACCTCTCATTGTGTTCTGGATCCAGGTTTCTTCGAAATATGCTTAGAGCCTCCCTTTCATCGAGATTCGAAACTTTGTTGATGGCTTCCTGGAACCTCCGCATATATGCTGAGAGTGCTTTGTTATCATACTGGCGGATTGTCTCCAGGTGGTACATGTGCATTTCATGTGTTTTATTGGCTCTGAATCTTCTAAGGAAGGCTCCTCTAAATTCTTTCCAGGAGTGGATGCTTCTTCATGGGATTCTGCTGAACTATCTTTGAGCCCCCCCTTTGAGGGTCGAGGCGAAGAATCTGGATTTCGTCAAGTCATTGTAATAGTATATCTGAGCTATTTGTTCAAAGTAGTTGAGGTGCTCTTCCGGATCCCCCAGTCCATCGAAAAAAGAGTCGAAGTTGTAGTGTTTGAGATTTTTCTGTCGAGGGATGGCTACTAGGGAGTGACTGAAGGGCGTGAGGGTCTCCCCAACTTCCAACCCGGAATCTTTCTCCATTTTTCTCTGGAGCTCGTAAATCATGTCTTTGAGATCTTTCTGACCCTCCTCTTCGTCATCAAAAATGAGTTCGGGAGTAGGGTCCCTCCGAGTTCTTTTGCCTCTAGTTTTAGCTAGGAGCCTTTCCTCCTCCAGCTGCATTCTATTCTGAATTTTTTGCTCCAGCTTTTCCTCTTCTTCCTTTCTTATCTTTTCTCTGATTTCTTCTAACTTTTTCTTTCTGGTTGCTTCTGTCTCCTTTTTACTAGGCTCCTTTTGATTCTTCTTTGTCTTAGCCCCAATTCGGTCAAAGACAGATCTCCTGGATTGCTGAGAGTCCCCGGACTCTTCTTACTCATCATCTTGTTCAAATTCTATCTGAGCCCGGGCTTGTTCATCTCTGTACAGCCTGATTGCTTCAGCAAGTTCATGGCTTGTTAAGTTAGCCATATGCTCCTCTGCAACTGGAACATTGGTGTACTTGTACTGATTGAGCTCTATGACATTTCTAGCATCCCTGACCGGGGTATGCTGTGTCAGTGGTTGCTCCTGGAAGGTCTCCCTGTCTCCACCAGGTTCTTGAACTTGAGAGGGGTCTTGATCCTGAATATGGGTACTGGAGGAGGGCCTACCAGCCGTACTTTTTCCTGCTCTTGCCATTACCACAATTGTACAAACAACTGACCAAGATTTGAGGCTACAAATATGGATCTGAGGTTGCTTTTTTGAAGACTACAAAAAATTTCCAGAATAACAGAAAACAAACTTTCTGTGGTTTTCTAACAACAATACCAAACAAGAACAGCAGGCTCTAGAACACAAAAGAAAATAAGCAAGCTAAAACAGTTCTGGGTTTTAAAATTACTAAGACTATTAAACCCCAGGCTTCAAGACTATCAAGATTATCAAACCCTAAACAACCAAAACTTAACAAACAAGAGCGGGCCCACACAAACGTGGCCTAAAGTAACGAGCTCACATAAACGTTGCTAAAATGAACATTCATATTCAAGAAAGGGTTTGGTTGCTTGTGTTCTTACAGGCTTAAAAGTGGACTCTCTCAAGAATTTTCTGATGAAGATGAATCCAGGGGCACCGAGACCCAAGGATGGAGCGCCCCTCCTTCTAGCGCCAAATGATAACTCCGGTGAGCGGGCGGCTCCGTCCGACGGCGTTCCTGGACCTTCTGTGCATGAATGAGGTGTAGCTGCTGGTGGGGCGCCTGCAAAACAGTACCGGAAGGGGGGTTTGGCTACCACATCGCCTCCAGTGTAAGAATAAGAACAGGGCCTTGAAGAAGATGAAGGTATGTATATGTAATGTAGAGGCTGCTCTGTGTGTGTATGTGTGTGTATGGATGTGTATATGTGATGGCTGCTGTGTGTTTATGAATATATGAGAGTGTGTTAGTGTGCAAGGGTGAATATTTTCCCAACCCCTAAACCCTTCAGCCTTGGGGGTATATATAGCCCCAAGGTAGGGTTTAGGGGTAGTTACCTCCAAATCTGGGCCGTTGGATCTTGGGACCAGAGGGCGCCTGGCTTGGGTGGATTGCTTACACGTGTCCAGGGGAGGACCACCTCCAGAGTGTCCTAACGGCCTTCTGACACCCGCCGTGTTTGGCTGGTGTGTTGGTTGTTGATAGCTGTTAGTCACGTGCCCACGTACCCCTCCTTGGCGGGTTACGGGATGTGAATGTGTTTGCTGGGACCCCCTCATGGTGGTCTGAGTCCAGATCCGGATCCGGGTAGGCATTAGGTCTGGGCTCCGGGTTGGATTCGGATCCGGGTCATGGGATGGGCCCGGGCCTGGTCTCTCCATTTGACCGTTCTGGGAGAGGGGGGTCTCGGTCCATCGATCGAGCCTTGTATCCTTTAGATCCAAGTTGAATCCTAGACGGGTCTCTTATACCCTATCAGCTTGTGTGCTCAATTCTTCAAGTTCTACTAAATTTTCTTTTAAAAACACAAATCCTGACAAAGGAAAAACTGTCAGAAGCATTCCTAACTCACAAAGGCTTAAGTTGTCCAAAAAGAGGGCCCAACAAGTGTGGGTCCTTAAAAATCCTTCTAATTAATTATTCCACTGACTGCAGGGTAACAAGAAAAATACTCTTGTCTTGGATAGTGGATGTTCAGGACACATGACTGGAAATAAATCCCTCTTGTCAGAATTTGAGATAAAGGTTGGCCCAGATGTATATTATAGAAATGGAAATGTAGGACACACTCTGGGATATGGCAAGTTGATAATTGGAAAGTAACAATAGAGAATGTAGCTCTGGTGGAAGGACTGAAACACAATCTTCTCAGCATCAGTCAAATCACTGACAGAGGTTATCATGTGTTATTCTATGACTCACACTGTGAAGTTGTTCATATAAGTCAAAGAAAATTGTCTTGATAGGATACAGACATGGTAACATATATGAAGCAAGGTTGTATGAAATTCTTGAGAAAGAAGCTACTTGCCTTATCTCAAAGGCATCAGTAGATGAAAGCTGGAATTGGCATATGAAGCTCTCACATCTCAACTTTAATTCAATCAACAAACTTTCCAAGAAGGAGCTAGTAAGAGGATTACCAAATATGTTATACTCATCTGATGGTCTTTGTGATGCTTGTCAAAAGTCTAAGCAAAGAAGAGTATCTTTCAACTGCAAAATAGAATTCTCCATCACTGAACCATATCACATGTTACACTTGGATCTCTTTGGACCAGTGAACATAATGTCTATCAACAAGAAAAGGTACACACTTGTAATTGTTGATGATTTCACTAGATACACTTGGGTTTATTTTCTACACAGGAAGGATGAAACTCCAGAAATTCTTCTGGATCATATAAGGCAAATTGAGAATGGATCCACCCACAAAGTGAAAATTCTGAGAAGTGATAATGGCACTGAATTCAAGAACTCAAAAATGGAGGAAGTCTGTAAGTACAAAGGCATACAACAACAATTCTCAGCTCCTGGTACACCTCAACAAAATGGTGTTGTTGAGAGAAAGAAAAGAACCCTGATTGAAGCTGGCATGACTCTGCTGGAAGAAGCAAAAATACCCACTTACTTCTGGGCTGAAGCAGTAAACACAACATATTATACTCAATATATCACACTAATAAACATACATGGTGTTACTCCTTATCAGATGCTGAAAGAAAAGAAGTCCAGTCTCAAACATCTCTATATATTTGGATGTAAGTGCTTTGTTTTGAGAACTCATACTGATCAGCTAGGAAAGTTTGAATCAAAAGCTGATGAAGGAATCTTTGTTGGTTATTCATTATCAAGAGCATACAGAGTTTTCAATCTGAGAACAAATACTGTAGTTATCTCCATAAATGTGTCTTTTGATGATAAGAAGATTCCTGGTTTTGAAGAAGACTCTCATGAAAGTCTAATCTTTGCAAATGAAAATGCATTGTTGGAATCCAGATCAAACTCTAATGAACTGCCAAATCCTGATGATCCAAATCCTTATACTCTTATAGATTATGAAGATGATCATTGTACTAATGAACCTGCACATATTGAGGGGGAGCAACAACAAAGTTCAGCTGAGGGTACTGACACTGAAGAATCAACTCAAGGTTCTACTCAATCTGATCATTCAGAATCCAATACTGATTCAATATCAGATGGACATGACTTAAGTTCCAAGAATTCATCAGGAGATAACAACACAGATTCAAGGGGAGCCTCAAATGCATTTGATGAGACATACAATTCAGGGGGAGCATCTAGCTCCAGAAGGACACTTCCCAATGCTAGAAAATGGACTAAAGATCATACTCCAGATCTGATCATTGGAAATCCTGATGAAGGTGTAAAGACAAGCAGTGCAACTCAAAATAAATGTTTATATCACAATCTATGTAAAGTCTGGGAAAATTACGTCTGTATTATATCATATTTATAATAAATTATGTGTGTTAATGTGTCATTTATATGTAATTAACTGTCAAACCCTAATTGCTATGTGTTACGTGCATTCTGTGTCGTCCAGGTATTTCAGGATATTTTCAGATATTTTATTTTGCATTTATAGCTTTCATATCAAAAGTTATACGACTCGAATCATAATTTTATAGTTGATATTTCAAATAAAATAATGGGCCTTATTTTTCGTCAAACGGCTTTTACCATCGCATTATTCTGAACATCTAGGTATTTTATAAATTTTCTTGTTTCACGAAAAATGACTTTTCCGGGCCCCATTGGGTGTTAAAACCCCCACAAAAATCACATTTTTTATTTTTATAAAATTATAGGACTTTCATTTATACCATTTCTTTGTATTTTTGCATTTTTCACAATTTCTGGGAAATTTTGACATATATATTGTATATATAAAATATTTATAAATTAAATTTTAATACTCAAACTTTTAAAATTAGGGGCTTATTAATTTTAAAAGATGTAGAATTAGGGCCTTAACTTTAATTAGGAGTATTATTTTACCTACTATAAATAGCCTAGTTTTTATTTAATTAATTATAATTAATCAATAAAAATTTGCAAAATTCTGAAAATTCTCTGAAATCGGGTCGGGAAGAACAGGGTCGGGTCGAAAATTCAAGCCGTGATTTCTCACTGATTACAGCATCAAATCGTGTGAGTCAAGTACTCAAATCATAGGTTTTGATCTGTTCTTTCCATTTCCAGTATCAATTTCACGTTTTAATTCGTTGTTTTTGATTTTCGATTTCTAGGGTTTATGTTCGAATTAAGGCTTTTTGATTCTAGGGTTATTATGATGTTTTGATGATTGATATAGCTTCCTGATGTTATTTGCAATCGATTCGTGATGTTTAATTGAATAAACGATACCTGGATAATAAAGTTCGATTATTAGGGTTTATACTCAATTTTCAAAACATAGCTTCGTGATTTCTGTGAATATTTGGTTCTTATGATGTTAGGGCTTTGATTGTACATGTTCTTTGCTTTAATTTGCACTATAAAGCATCGAGTTTCATGTACAGATGAGTGATTTCATATTTTTGGCCGGAGTTGATGTCAGTTTGATCGGAGATTGTTATTCAGGGATGTTTTTGGTTGATTTTGGCCTGAAACAGATTGGTGAAGTGATTGGCAGTGATTGGGACCAAAAACGATTCCAAACGATACGTTTTTTTACCCCAAATGAGACTCGCCGGAGTCCAGTGAAGTCGCCGGATTCTGGGTTTCAACCCAGATTCCGGTGGTGTTCTTCACTGACCCGGATTGTGACACGGTTGACCTGTTGGTTAACCCGGTTTTGATCCAAAATTGTCAGAGTTTGGTTTCTGACATGTGTTTCTGAAATTTGATTTTTTTATTTTTTTTATTAATTATAAAAATCAGTTTTATTTATTTTATAAATTGATTAATTAATTAATTAATTAATTTATATTATAAATAATTCTAAAATATTTTCTAAAAATCAGTTTCAATTATTTTCTTAATTATTAATTATTTATTAATTATTTAAAAATGATTAATTATTTTGATAATTAATCAAATAATTTTCAATAAATCATAATAAATTCATTTTAATTCCAAAAATTATAGAAAAATTATTTTTAGTTTCGATTTTTCTTAAATAATTATTCAAAAATTATTTTAGTGTTTAAAAATTAGTAATAATTATTTATATTAAATAATAAATTGAATTATCTGTATTTAATTGATAATAATTAGACCTTTAGTCTGATTCGAGTGAAACGAAAACCCTTTTACTCAGAAAAATGAATTACTTTCATTAAAAATAATACAAAAACCTAATTTTTTCTAGAAATTAGTTGACCTTGTTATTTATTTGATTATAAGATGAATCGCGTGCCGACACGAGTCCGATAAATCCTGAAAAATAGGAAACGAGTTAGATAATGATCAGTTAAGTGATCAGCGAGTCAATTTTGATTCTAAAAATTATTTTAACTATAAAAATGATTATGTGGCTTATGTGCTTATGTGTATTATGTGGTTAATCGAGTCTTTCTTGTTAATATATAATATACGAGTCAATCATAAGCGCATGGGTAGATAATAGGAACGATGTGCAGTCGGTTCAAGACGCAATTGAAGTACGAAATGACTAAACCAGTCTATTTCTCTAACAGAAGCTAAGCCAGCAAGGCAGATTGAGTCGGTGATAGGCGAAGGTGACATATTTGATGTGAGTCACGCAAAAGGCAAGTTTTTCCCCTATTCTAATTTCAGAATAGTGATATTTCTTCAGATTCATATCACGCTTGCACTCTTTTGATTCTTGTTCATAAACACTGATACACACTTGTTATTCTCTTGTTTATATTTCATTTCGATTCTTGATTTCTCTTTTTCCTTTGAATTCCTTATTCATATTCCAATTGATACGCATATACATTGGTATATTCTGGTAATTAGAATATATCAAAGCATACCGATTACTTCGGTTGCTACTCCATGGACTGGATAGTGATATTTTGGGGATTAAGTCTTACTTAATCCTAAGGACGGGGATATAACCAGATTCTTGAGATGGGTCGTAGTGTCTGGGTGCCCGACTGGATCTATATAGTGGGATATAGATCTGCACTGTATCCTAGCTGATCAGCAGGGTATAGATGCGAACTTGTGTCTAGTTTAGTTCGTTTACATTCGCCAGCAGTGGCCTTCTTTCTATTCTCGCGGGGTGATATCTTTGCAGTGGCCTTGTTATTATTCACCTTATTATTTTCAGTTAAGAAGGAATAGGAAACCCATCAGGACTCGAGTGGTAAAGAAGCGGGTAAAGCCTCGGGATCCTCTCATACCCAAGGTGTTGATCCCAATCCAGGAAGAAAGATTTGAGTTGCCCGAACAGGTGGAGTGTAGATAGTTAGTGTGGGTGTTTGAATAAAAGATAAAATTAGTTTAAAACTGGTTAGACAATGGTTTGTAATAAAGAGAGTTTGTAAGATTTTGAATTTGGTTTGTAATAAAGTAGTTAGTGGTTCTTGTTTTCATACTTCAACCTAAAAAGATCCTGGTTAGTGTTAAAGGGGTTTAGATTTATTTCTTTATTATTGTTATTTAGGTTGTACAGGTTTGGTGATTAGCTAGTAACCCCCAGACTTATACCCCGAGTCTGGAGTATTTGGTCCCTGAAAATAAGAATATTAGGGTTAAGATAAGATAGGGAGATCACATAGGATATGAATAGTCAACTAGGAAGAGTAGTGTTAGGATTTAGATAAGATTAGGATAGGAAGGTATTAGTTTTAGGAATAATTTAGTGACCTTTCTTCTTTCTTTGGTATATTATCAGATGGTATCTTCAGGATATTCAGGTTCATCCGAGAGGACTGTGACATGACCAGTTGCAACAGTGATTTCACCAATGTCTGAGTTTATGTTTCCACCTCTTCCACCTCCTCCACCATTGCCTCAGAAGCCAGCACCACCAGTGCCAGGGATAGTTCATGATCCAGTAGAATTGTTTGATCTGTTAGAGTTCTTTGAGTTGATGCTTCCACCTCCATTTCCAGTAGAGCATCAGTTCATACCAGGGATTGAGCCAGAGCTTCCACCACCAGTGTTACCTCCTATTCCAGTACAGGCTCCAGAGCCAGATATATTCCAGATGGTTCCAGTCGAGGGTATGGGTGAGCATGAGATAGAGTTACAGTTGGGAGCCCCACAACAAGGTATTGTAGGGAAACCGAGGGTTCAGTCACAGGAGTCAGTAGGACATGTTGCACAGCCATACATGGTACCGTATTATAACTACAGTGTTATGAGAGATGACGCTGAGTATTGGAGAGCCTAGTGTAGGGAGATTATGCACTTGTTTGATCAGAGAGACCGATGACCATTAGCCGCATTACAGCAAGATTATATGATGAGACAGAGGTTACAGTCTACCTTGATGAGTGCTACATGGGAGTTAGATGCTTTGACACATGACGGGCCTCCTTCTTTTCTGGAGTTTTATAGGATTTTCCGTTTAGCACAGACGTTGGTTCAGGTACTCCGAGATGAGTTGAGGCGTATACCGTCGGGGTTCTGAGATTCTGACTACAGAGGACTGACATAGTGGAGATGACAGATGTACATAGATGCAACTAGTATAGTGAGTAGTATATGTGTGTAGTAGTAGCCTGACTAGTAGCAGTAACCATGACTAGAAGGACGAGAATTTTTGTATACCAAACATTCACACCTAGAGCTGGTGTTAGATATATAAATGAACTTTTCAAATTTTCTTTTATTTAAATTCAGTCTTTACAGTTTTTCAGTAATTACCTTGACTTTATTGTTTTACAGCTTTTACGTTTCATTTAACTGTTTACATTTCTTGCTTTTATATTAAAGTAAACTATTTATATTTCCTGTTTTTTTATATTAAGCAAACTGTTTTTCTTTTTCCGAACTATTATCCAAATTTTGTTAATACAGGATAAATTGTTTTCTTACCTACTGTCAATTATTTAATAAACCGTTAAAAAGACATCACTTTTTTCATTATCAGCAAATGGCACCCAAGGAAAGACTAGGACTGAGACTTCTAACAACAACTCCGAAGAACAGACCAATGATACCATGACCCAAATGTTCCATCTGATGCAACAATAGATGGTAATAATGCAGCAATAGATGCAGCAACAGCAGTAGCAGATTCAACAACAAATGTTACGACAGCCGACGCATCCTGAGCCCCAGATACCACCAGCTATAACTATTGTTACTTTTAAGCAGTTTCATTGGGTTAAACCTCCCAAATTTGAGGGAACAGCAGATCCTATTAAGGCTACCACTTGGTTGAAAGAAATAGAGAAAGCATTTGCGTTAGTGAAGGTAGGTGAAGACCAGAAGACTGATTTTGCTAGTTACTTGTTGAAAGGGGAAACAAATTATTGGTGGGAATCTAAGAAGGCTTTAGAAGGTGAAGATGTTATTGCATGGGATAGGTTTAAAGAGCTGTTCGTAGAAAAACATTTTCCTCGCTATGTGAAGAATCAAGTACAGATTAAGTTCTTGGAACTGAAGCAGGGAAGTATGTCTGTGACGGAGTATGAAGCCAAATTTACTTAGTTGGCTAGATTTATCCCAGAACAAGTTGATACTGAAGAAAAATGAGTTAAAAGGTTTCAAGAAGGATTACGACCGCGGATCCGTGAACAAGTTGCAGTTTTTGAACTAACAACATACACCGCCATAGTCTAGAAAGCCCTAATGTAAGTCATATGTCATAGCCTATTTGTATATTCGAGGATTCAACTCAACTCAAATAAGAATGTAATAAGTAAATAGTGGATCTACCGTCAGAGAGATCTCGTAAAGTAATATCTGTCAAAGGATTCAGAAACAAGGTTCATCTACAGACTTGAGGAGTTAATTCACTGGAAGAAGTTCAAGAAGTTGATCATGCCTCAGTGATATAAATCAAGATCGTGGATTTAATCAAGTGACAGAGATCTCGTCAGGGTATCAATTAATTACAAGGATTTAATCTGAAGAAAATCAAAGTGTCAAAGTCAAGACATGAAGAAACGTCACGGAAGTTAGTCACTCATGAACCAGACAGTACATCGAGTGTCAACGTTGAAGTGGTGGAATTGATTCATAATTGACTTTGATTATCAGAAGATTTTCAGAAGAATGGTTGCTGCTTAAGATTAGTTTTAATTCTCTATTAATTAATTAAGTCATATAATTTAATTAAGAAAATAAATTATATCTACAAAGATTAATTTATTGATTAATTGAATTAATTGATTAATTAATTCTGAATTAATATTAATGATTTTCAGAATTTTAATGGGAATAAAATCTGCATTAAATCAGCAAGACAATTGAAAATGAACTAGCATGACAATCAGGATTGTCATACCGATTGTCATGCTAGGCCATTTTCAATAGTCTCACCGAAAGTTACACTAGGAGGAGGATTGTCTTGCTAGTTCATTCTGATTGTCATGCTAGTTCATTCAGATTGTCTTGCTAGTTCAATCCATTGTCCTACCGAAAGTCTTGCCAGCTGTAGGATTGTCATGCAAGTTCAATTCTATTCGGCTGTTGATTAAAAAAAAGCAGAGCAGCAGCAACTCAACTATCCAGAAAAATAGAAGCCAAGAACAAACAGAAAGAAAAAGCAGCCGCCTCTGAAACATTCAATTTTTTATCTGCTTAATTCAAGATCAATTTCTAGATTGCAAAGTTAAATCCAATCAACTAGAAATCATTCTCTTGTTCTTGTGTAACAATCTAGCGGATCAAAATCCCTAGAACTTAATCTCAAATTGCGTTTAGCATTTGAATCTTTTTATTACAAAAATAGAAAAAGTTTATGTCAAATTTATTCTAGATTTGTGATAATTAATTTGAGATTAATTCCTTGTAATCGATACAGTTGTTGTAACACCTTTCAAGTTTAATAATATTTTTATTTAACTTGAATTTTGTTTCACATTTTTTATTCCGCATTTAATTCGATTATTCGGTACTGTTTGTATTCAACCCCCCTTCTACAAACACATTGAGACCTAACAATTGGTATCAGAGCCTTCTGATTAACGAACAAATCAAGATCCTAGACTTTTGTGATTTTTCAACTCCTTGAATTTTTATTTATTCAAAAATTCATAATGACTTCACATAAAGTTGGAACCGTTAAAATTCCACAATTTGATAAAGAGAATTATATCATGTGGAAGAAGAAGATGCTATTATTTTTACAAGTTGCAAATCCCAAATATTCAAACTTGTTAAAGAAGGGTATAAAAACTCCGATGGTTATTGAACTGGAGGTAATAATAGATGGTGTGGTGACTACTAAAGCTAGAACCTATCCAAAAGAGCCCGAAGATTTTACTCCTGCTGAGAAGGAAGAAGCCTCCTTGGATGCCATCCTTCAATTAATATTAATTGATTCCCTTGATCCCTTGATGAACAGACATGTGATGAACTGTAAAAATTCTAAACACATGTGGGAAACTATTGAGGTAATTAATGAAGGCACAGAGGAAGTTAGGGAGAACAAGTTGGAAATCCTAACCTCTGAATATGAATATTTCAAATCAAATCCAGGAGAAGGAATTACTGAAGTGTTTGAGAGGTACAATGCGTTGATCAACAACCTGAACATCAATGGAAAGTATTATTCAATCAGGGAGGTCAACAAAAAGTTCCTTTTAACACTGCCAGCTCATCTTGAACATAGAATCACTGCCATTAGAGAAGCTAGAGATCTGAATGAGATTTCTTTGGACAGGCTGTATGGAGTGTTAAAAACCTATGAGTTGGAGCAGATTCAACAGAAGGAAGTCTACGGGAAGGATAGAATGGTCAGCACATCTACTGCACTTGTAGCTGAAGGTCAACAACAACAGCAATCTCAACAATTGGAGAGAATGGTACAGTGTTCCAAGGTTGAGGAAAATATGTTAGTAGCAGAATATGATCCCCCTACTACAAATCAATCAAGTGATGATTTTTATTCCTTGGAAGAGCTGGAGCAATTGGAAGACGAGTCAATGGCCTAAATTGTCAAGAGATTCTCCCATGTCAGATTCAAGAGGAATCCCAAGCTTAAGTACAAGTCCAACTACAACAAATTCCAGAAAGGTGGATCTTCATCCTCTAACACCAGCAGTGGTGGATACAAAACAGGGATGGTTGATCGGAGCACCATTAGATGTTATAACTGCAATGAGTTGGGACACTTTGCCACAGAATGTAGGAAGCCAAAGCAAGTAAGAAAGAACTCTGAAAGGGCTTATCTGGCAAAGGGAAGAAGCTGGGATGATACTGACAGTGAAGATGAAGATGAAGGAAATCTTGCTCTTATGGCTATTGATGGAAAAGCTTCATCGTCAAGAATAGAGGTAAAACTTTCTGATGCTGAAATTGTTTATCATCTAAGAGGTAACTTAGATTGTGCACGTCATGATAATGAACTGTTAAGTTTACAGATCACAGACCTTGAGAAAGAGGTCAATGAATTAAGACTTGTGCACATTAATCAAGACAAATTAAAAGAACAAGTATCTTTTCTAGAGAATAGAGTTGACTGTTATAGAAAACTCGAAACTATTCTCAAAGACAAGATCACCGGTCTTGAGACTAAGGTTAGAGCCTACTTCAATTCTTGTTCGAAGGCTAAAGAGTTCTACAGTAAGCAATTTGTTAATCAAACATCTGGAATAGGTTATGATTACAATGTTGCTATTGGAGAATTAGGCATAAACTCCCCTCCTCGTGTCTGTGCTAAAGGGAGGGAAGTACCACATGTGCTTAAGGGTGTTGATGAACCACTCTATAAACCATCAATTGCTGAACCATTTGATGCGACCTCTTCTGTTATTCAAGAAGAAATACGTGCTGAAGATCTTGCTAATGAGAAGGTTGTTTCCAAGTCAAGTTTGTCGAAAGTTCCAGTCAAAGTTATGAAAGCAACTGAGACTAACTCAGACACACATGAGTTGGATAACAAAAATGCCATGTCTGCCATGCATAAATTGCCTACTATTAATCACTCTCATAAAGCATGTGGTGTTTCTAATTGTATGTCTTGTGCTTTTAATATGATGTATGCTTATTTTAATGGTAAGCATGTTTCTAATGATAAGACTACTCCTCGTCAGCATGTGAATAACAAGAAGCATGATAGGTCTAAGACTGCTAGTCCTTCTAAGGCTAGAAAGGAGACATTTGTGCCTAAGCTTAAACAGAAATTTGTTAAAGCTGTTTACAAGGTCAAATGTTCAGTCATTGAGAAAGTTGAGACCATTAAGATTAAAAATGTTGTTTTTCCTGACAAAGGACAGTTCTACAAGTATGCCGGGCCCAACCAAGTTTGGGTTCCGAAGAAGGGTTAATCCATTTGTGTTGCAGGGCATTAAAACAGGTGAAACCGGAAGTGTGGATTCTTGACAATGGATCATCAAGACATATGACCGGAGATAGAGCCCTGCTATCAAATGTGGATTGAGAAAGCTGGCCCCCTGATTACCTTTGGAGATAACAACAAAGGTTTATCTGAGGGATATGGCTGTTTGCAAGCTAGGAATGTTATCATTATAATTTTGTATATTGTGCTAGGTTATTATCAGGAAGCAGTATCCAACATATAGCACCAGTGACGAGACTTGGGAATATTATGACATATCAAGCACCTGCTGCACATTACACTTGGAATTGGACTCTAGTAAGATGTGTACAAGTGTACTCCTGGTTGGTGAGTCAAAAGAGGAAGTCAATGCACCACAGCTCATGGACTTTGCAGCTGCAGATCTATTGGACTATGCAATCTCTTCTTCACAATCTCACTTGAGGTTGGTATGAACTAGTGTACTACTCAAGCAATCGTCAAGAACATGGTATAGCACTCTAACTGAAGTTATTGTTTAATATGAACTAGTAGAGTCGTCATATTTTTAACTGTCTTATCATTAGGCACAATCATATTGTTTTATATATGCAGTGATATACTGTTAATGCAACATAACAATTAGTATCTAAAGTACTTGACAAGTATCGGTCAATGATATGTTGTTAACATTATGTTGCAAGTATTTGTAAGCTTTTGACATGAATGAGAATTACTTAGACTTTACCCTAAGTGATCAATATTTTATCAAAAACTCATTCATATTGAAAAACAAAATCAAACTTCTTTCTACATTAGTGATTTCTTATTTCATGTAAAATCTTTTGAAATCACTATTGTAAATCATTTTCTCGCTATTACCATATATTCTGTGTTACAGGTTCAGTCTCCAATGACTTTCTTTCATTGACAGTCATGAGGTTGAAAACCCACAACGTCTATCCCAGACTGTAAAGACAAACACAAAAACAGAACCAACCAACACTCTCTTACCACTAAATGTAGTATGAATGAGCGTGAGGGAGATAGTGCCTTAGTGCACCACAGAAGGAAGGTTCTGTAGTCAACCCAGTAGCTCTGTCTCCTACATAGATGAGTAGTATTTAAACCGAGACAACTGCTAGCCCCCATACATCTTCTCAAAAAGATGTAATGGCTGAAAAGGCACAAAAACAGTTACTAGATTCATTCTCTCAAAAGGGTGCGTCTATTGAAATTTGCCTGTCGGCCAAGGTATCCGATGTAGTGTCACCACTTCAAACATAAACAATTCTTGATGCACAAGGATAGGTTACACACACAAAGGATGAGTTGACGGAAACAAGAGTTTCAACCATTTTAAGGTCAGATTCAATTGTTCAAGGTTCGTTAGTGGACCAATTGCCTTTACAGGTGTTAGGAGAGGATACTGATCCAAAAGCCATATGTCAGTGGTTAGTGTCTACCTCCCCAGGCTTAAATCCCCTGGATGCATCTGCGGATAGTGGATCTGACATAGGCGCAGATCGGCAACTTGTTGACAATGATTCAGATATTACCTGATGAGTCACAAGGAAATGTCTTCACAGGCATTAGAAGGGAACTTTGATCTGTATGCTAAATTCTTTGGATCATTGTTTACCTTCCCAGAATTCAAATCTGGAACCCTAAAAGGGAAACTAGCAACTTGTAAATTATGACTCAGATTCATCTGACGAGTTTAACAAGGATGGGGATTTGCGAACTCCCATTGCACCACCTGTGACCTCCTTAAGGATGGCTAAGGTGATTTTCCTTGCAGGTACAGCTGGATTATGGAGCTATGAGAGAAGAGTGATACACTTGTCAGAATAAGTGTAAACACGAGTGGAGAGAATAGTGAAACTCATGTGAGGTACACTAAACAGAATCACACACTCACAGTGAGGAAGAAAGAGAAACTACTTGTTATTTCTTTTCCAACCAAGTGAAATATGAGAACTCCTTCAGACGATGGCATACATTCCTTCTTTAAGGGGGAGATAAAAGCTTAAGTAATAGTTTGAAGGATTCCTCAACTAACGGGGAGAAATAGCAGGGAGTAAGAAAAAGATCCTACTTGTACACTACACCACACCATTGTTGTTTGTAACTACGGATCCTATTGTACGGGAGAGGTGGTAAACACAAGGTGATTTTCTAAGTAAGGGGAGAAGCTGTTTTCAAAAGGGGAGTACCATTGGCTTTTATCTGCGGATCCTATTGTACGGGAGAGGTGGTAAACGAAGGTGATCTTCTTTAATCAGTTGATTCTCATAGGGGGAGAAGCAAGAGAGATATGGGCTTCTCAACAGGAAATGTGGTTGTACAAATGAAAATGGAACTACTTGAAGATATGTTCAGTCTAGAGGAACATCTACATGGAATCTAGAAAATGTTAAATCTCATCCAGAACTTTTCTGCTATTTACTTTGCATGTATGTTATATCTTTTTCTTATTTGTTAGTTGAGTTATCCTCTAGGTATTTGTGTGTTATTGTCTAACAAACAAATAGGGGGAGATTGTAAGTCATATGTCATAGCCTATTTGTATATTCGAGGATTCAACTCAACTCAAATAAGAATGTAATAAGTAAATAGTGGATCTACCGTCAGAGAGATCTCGCAAAGTAATATCTGTCAAAGGATTCAGAAACAAGGTTCATCTACAGACTTGAGGAGTTAATTCACTGGAAGAAGTTCAAGAAGTTGATCATGCCTCAGTGATATAAATCAAGATCGTGGATTTAATCAAGTGACAGAGATCTCGTCAGGGTATCAATTAATTACAAGGATTTAATCTGAAGAAAATCAAAGTGTCAAAGTCAAGACATGAAGAAACGTCACGGAAGTTAGTCACTCATGAACCAGACAGTACATCGAGTGTCAACGTTGAAGTGGTGGAATTGATTCATAATTGACTGTGATTATCAGAAGATTTTCAGAAGAATGGTTGCTGCTTAAGATTAGTTTTAATTCTCTATTAATTAATTAAGTCATATAATTTAATTAAGAAAATAAATTATATCTGCAAAGATTAATTTATTGATTAATTGAATTAATTGATTAATTAATTCTGAATTAATATTAATGATTTTCAGAATTTTAATTGGATTAAAATCTGCATTAAATCAGCAAGACAATTGAAAATGAACTAGCATGACAATCAGGATTGTCATACCGATTGTCATGCTAGGCCATTTTCAATAGTCTCACCGAAAGTTACACTAGGAGGAGGATTGTCTTGCTAGTTCATTCTGATTGTCATGCTAGTTCATTTAGATTGTCTTGCTAGTTCAATCCATTGTCCTACCGAAAGTCTTGCCAGCTATAGGATTGTCATGCAAGTTCAATTCTATTCGGCTGTTGATTAAAAAGAAGCAGAGCAGCAGCAACTCAACTATCCAGAAAAATAGAAGCCAAGAACAAACAGAAAGAAAAAGCAGCCGCCTCTGAAACATTCAATTTTTTATCTGCTTAATTCAAGATCAATTTCTAGATTGCAAAGTTAAATCCAATCAACTAGAAATCATTCTCTTGTTCTTGTGTAACAATCTAGCGGATCAAAATCCCTAGAACTTAATCTCAAATTACGTTTAGCATTTGAATCTTTTTATTACAAAAATAGAAAAAGTTCATGTCGAATTTATTCTAGATTTGTGATAATTAATTTGAGATTAATTCCTTGTAATCGATACAGTTGTTGTAACACCTTTCAAGTTTAATAATATTTTTATTTAACTTGAATTTTGTTTCACATTTTTTATTCCGCATTTAATTCGATTATTCGGTACTGTTTGTATTCAACCCCCCTTCTACAAACACATTGGGACCTAACACCTAATTATTGAGGGAGAAAATGAAAGATCTCAAAAGGAAAGAGGACAGGGAAGTTTCCAAGACCGCTCCAGCAGGAAGCCGAGATTTGAAGCCCGGACAAATTTGAATTTTAAAAGAATAGGACAAGGTATCCAAAAAAGAGGTAATCGTTTTCAAGCCCCCAGCCAACAGGGAATTGTCAGAGTCCCAGTGCAGTACTGCAAGACTTGTGGACGGAAAGATACTGGTGTCTGTATCAAAGAGGATGTGATATGTTTCAAATATAAGTAGAAAGGGAACTATTCTAACGAATGTCCAACGGGAAAAATAACAGAACTTACTTGCTTCCAGAGTGGAAAGAAAGGGCATATCGCTAGGAATTGCAAAGGACCAGCAATGGCAGCTAGTATTCCGAAAGTGTTGGCATTACCTCCTCCACCACCGCTTAATCAACCCAGAGCAAGGACTTTCAACATGACAATGAAAGAAACAGTGCATAGTCCTAGAGTAATTGCAGGTACGCATTTGGTAAATTCCGTAAATTCAAAAGTATTAATTGATTCTGGAGCTACCCGTTCATTTATTTCTGAAGAATTCCTTGATAAATTACATTGCAAAATTGAATGGTTGGGAGAGATGTTAATTATAAAATTAGCGAATGATGACCAAGTCCTAGTAGATCGAGTATGTCCTGCGTGTGATATCAAAATAGCTGGACAACATTGAAGGAATTTACGGATGAGCGGAAGCGTGATATAACATTTATTCCATAAAAACCATATACCGCACATATAGAAAAACATATAAAAGGGAAAAAGTGAGGAATCGTAACCATACCTTGTGAATCGAAGCTTTATAAAAATGGAGTGCTAGCAGTTGCTCCTCAGTGTGTGAAGCACTCCACCAAGAACGATCCTCTTCGATGAACCTTTTATAAAACCGAGCTTTTATAAAAATGGAGTTTTTGGGAGAGAGAGAGAGAAGAAGAAGATGGAGGCTAGGGTTTTCACAAAACCAAAATTGTGTAAATAGAATGAGCCATCTCATTCTATTTATAGGGCTCTCCTAGGGTTAAAAAAATATATCTTTATATATATATATTAACCCCCCACATTTTATCTTTATAAAATGCTTTAATAGTAATTACAACTATTTTAATCATTATTTCTTTTTCTAAACTATTTAGAAAATAATTCTCTCTCATTATTTCATTAAAGAAAATATTCTTTTATGGTGTGACCCTGTAGGTTCAATATTATGCCGGTAGTAGAAATAAATAATAATAAACTTTTATTAATTATTTACATGAATAATAAAATTCACTAAATATAATTAACTGATTAATTATATTTATTCTACATCGTGAGTGATGCTTCTCAACATATCGCGACTATCCGGATAATATGAATTCACTGCTTAGAATACCAAAAACCTATCAGTGACTAGTTACCGTACAATGAATTCCTTCTAAATTTATAATATCCTGATTAAATACAAGGCATGGATCTCGTGTCAGGCCTATCAAATTTAATCATATGATTTCTTATTCATAATGCAAAGTTCATATTAATGCAAATTAGAAACTCCTTTCTAATTTTATACACTCTGGCCAGAGATTCCAGAACTCGCATACTAAGAATAACATAGGATATTCTCTTCCTATACTAGAAGGGATAGATCCTCTATCGACGTTAACTATCTCTGTACATAAATCCCTATGCCCAGAATAGACCTAATGGATGTCCTTGAGACAAAGGACTAAACCAAAGCACAGTTCATTATATACAAGATAACTTTAACGATCTCAAGTCTAAGGACACTTGTACAACTATCACTCAGTGAACAATTATTGACATGTGAGTAATCTCCATTAGTTGTTCAACTTATCGAGTCATGTTCAGTGAACTTATTCCCTAATAAGCACCTACATACTAGCTATAGTGTCACCACACAAATGCCTATGAGAACAGACATCCTCCTGAAGGGAGCAAGCATAGTATGTACCAATCTTTCTGGATCCACTAACATCCGATTAGTTATCCTATGATCAGGAACTATTTAAGTCTAGAGTTGTCGTCTTCTAGATCTCACTATTATAATCTCATTATAATTCTAGAAGCTTTACTCTAAACTAAAGAACATCTTATTTAATACACTTTAAATAGATAAAGCCCATAATAAAATAAAATAAGTCTTTTATTAATTTCAATGAAATCAAATAGGAATAAAAGAAAGTTCTTCCTAACTCATCATACATGATTGGATTTAGGACAAACATTTTCAATCATTTCTCCGTAGACTTGATTTCTTTTAAGTTAGGAGAGTTTGACGTCATTTTGGGAATGGATTGGTTAGCTTGTCATAATGCTCAGATCGATTGTGCGAACAAGAAATTAAAATTGCGAACTATAGAAAATGCAATGGTAATGTTCAAAGGCAAAAAATAGCGGAAGAAATTTCTGACAGTAATTGCAGACCAACCGATTGCTTCGATAGGGATTTGAGATGTATATAGCGTACGTGTTAGACAACGAGAAGGGAAGTCCCAAAATAGAAGACATTCCAGTTGTATGTGAATTTCCTGACGTCTTTCCAGATTAGCTTCCAGGGTTACCGCCAGATCGAGAAATTGAATTCACGATTGACTTAGCGCCGGTACAGAACCAGTTTCAAAAGCTCTGTATCGAATGACACCAGTCGAGATGAAAGAATTGTTAACGCAATTGCAAGATCTTCTAGACTGAGGCATCATAAGACTCAGTGTATCCCCGTGGGGTGCACCGGTATTGTTCGTGAAGAAGAAAGATGGCAGCATTCGACTATGCATCGACTATATGAAATTGAATAAGCTCACTATTAAGAATAAGTATCCTTTACCGAGAATCGATGATTTTTTCGATCAGCTAAAAGGAGCCGCATGGTTTTCGAAGATGAATTTGCGATCGGGCTATCATCAATTAAAGGTTAAAGCTGAAGATATTCCCAAGACTGCTTTCCGTACTAGATATAGAAATTATGAGTTTCTTGTAATGGCATTCAGTTTGATTAAAACGCCAACAACATTCATGGATCTGATGAACAGAGTATTCAAAAGATACTTGGATAAATTTATGATTGTATTTATCGATGACATCTTGATTTACTCAAAGACGGAAGAAGAGCATGCCGAGCACTTAAGGATTGCTTTGGAAATTCTAAGGAAGGAGCAACTGTACGTGAAATTCTAAAATGGCGAATTTTGGTTGAAGGAAGTACAATTTTTAGGACATATCATAACTAGAGAAGGCATTCAAGTTGATCCAGCGAAGATTGAAGCTGTGTTGAATTGGTATAGACCGAAGACACCAACCGAGGTTTGAAGTTTTTTGAGATTGGCAAGATATTATAGAAGGTTTGTCAATGATTTTGTGAAAATAGCAACGCCACTGACCAAGCTAACTCGAAAAAGTGAAAAGTTCATATGGGATGACAAATGTGAAGAAAGTTTCCAGGAACTGAAAAATCGGTTGGTAACCGCACCGGTACTTATATTGCTTGACGAGCATGGAAATTTTGTCATTTACAGCGATGCTTCATACCACGGATTAGGATGTTTACTGATGCAACATGATAACGTCATATTATATGCCTCGAGACAACTAAAACCTCATGAACAGAAGTATCCTACGCATGATATGGAATTAGCAGTGGTTGTATTTGCATTGAAACTGTGGAGACACTATCTCTACTGTGAGAAATGCGAAATCTACACAGATCATAAAAGTCTAAAGTATACCTTTACGCAGAGGGAACTGAATATGAGACAACGGCAATGGCTGGAATTGATTAAAGATTACGATGTTATGATCAGTTATCATCCAGGGAAAGCGAATGTTATGGCAGATGCACTGAGCCGGAAGGAAAGATTGAATCTTTTAACTTTATGTGAAGAGTTAGCCAAGGAATTTGATAAGTTGGAAATCGAAATTCGTGTTCCCAAAGAATCTACGGAAGCTATCTACGCTATGACTTTTCAACCTGATTTATTAGAGAAGATTCGACGATGTCAAGAAGAAGTGATGGGTCAAGATAACAACTTAACAGGAGAAGAAATTACAACTCAGAAAGATAACGTAGGAATCCTACGCTTTACATCAAGAATCTGGATCCCTAATGTGGCAGAGCTGAAGGAAGAAATATTGCGAGATGCGCACAGTTCGAGGTATTCCGTTCATCCAGGAAGTATAAAAATGTACCGCGATCTAAAGAAAAACTTTTGGTGGCCAAATATGAAGAAGGAGATAGCAGAATGGGTAAGTAAATGCTACACATGCCAGCGAGTTAAAGCGGAACATCAATGCCCGAGTGGATTACTGCAACCATTGGATATTCTGGAATGGAAATGGGAACATCTAGCGATGGATTTTGTAGTAGAAATTCCGAGAACTAAAGCAAATTATGATGTGATATGGGTAATCATTGACAAACTAACAAAGTCGGCACATTTTCTACCAATTAACGAAATATTTTCACTTGACAAGCTAGTACATTTGTATCTCAAGAAAATTGTGATGCGATATGGAGTTCCAATATCTATCGTGTCTGATCGAGATCCCCGTTTCAATTCAAGATTTTAGAGACAATTTCAAAAATATCTTGGAACTAAATTAAAAATGAGTACCGCTTATCATCCGCAAACCGATGGGCAAAGTGAAAGGACTATCCAAATAATCGAGGACATGCTACGAGTTTGTGCTATTGATTTCGAAGGAAGTTGGGATGAGCATTTACCTTTGGTTGAATTTTCTTACAACAACAGTTATCATGCAAGCATTGGGATGCCACCATATGAAGTGTTATATGGAAGAAAATGCAGATCACCAGTATATTGGGATGAAGTTGGAGAACACAAGGTTTTGGGTCCAGAACTAATTCAATAGACTAAAGAAAAGATAGAACTTATTCGGAAGCGACTAGATGCAGCACAAAATAGACAACGCAAATATGTAGATCAAGCTAGGAAGGATATGGACTACCAAGAGGGAGAGCACGTGTTACTCAAAATATCGCCATGGAAATGATTGACTGGATTTGGCAATAAGGGTAAATTAAAACCACGATACCTCGGACTATTTGAAATTTTGAAGAAAGTGGGAAAAGTTGCGTACGAGTTAGCCTTACCACCTCATATGCAAAATATTCATGATGTATTTCACGTGTCGATGCTTAAGCGATATAATCCTAATTCTAGGCATGTAATAGAATATGAACCGGTAGATATCCAACCTGATTTGTCTTTTATAAAACAGCCGGTAAGAATTTTAGATCGGCTAGACAAAGTTTTGAGAAATAAGTCTGTATCTTTAGTGCGAGTATTGTGGAGAAACCCTATGGTTGAAGAATCAACCTGGGAACTTGAGAGTGAGATGTTAGAGAAATATCCTCATTTGTTTCCTTAGCGAGATTTTGAGGACATAATCCTATTAAGGGGGAAGGACGTAACGTCTGGGAAAATTACGTCTATATTATATCATATTTATAATAAATTATGTGTGTTAATGTGTCATTTATGTGTAATTAACTGTAAAACCCTAATTGCTATGTGTTACCTGCATTCTGTGTCGTCCAGGTATTTTCAGGATATTTCCAGATATTTTATTTTGCATTTAAAGCTTTCATATCAAAAGTTAAACGACCCGAATCATAATTTTATAGCTGATATTTTAAATAAAATAATGGGTCTTATTTTTCATCAAACGGCTTTTACCATTGCATTATTCTGAACATCTAGGTATTTTATAAATTTTCTCGTTTCGCGAAAAATGACATTTTCGGGCCCCATTGGGTGTTAAAACCCCCCAAAAAAATTACATTTTTATTTTTATAAAATGATAGGACTTTCATTTATACCATTTCTTTGTATTTTTGCATTATTCACAATTTTTGGGAAATTTTGACATATATATTGTATATATAAAATATTTATAAATTAAATTTTAATACTAAAAAATTATAAAATTAGGGGCTTATTAATTTTAAAAGATGTAGAATTAGGGCCTTAATTTTAATTAGGAGTATTATTTTACCTACTATAAATAAGGGTAAATTAAAACCACGATACGTAGGACCATTTGAAATTTTGAAGAAACTGGGAAAAGTGGCGTACGAGTTAGCCTTACCGCCTCATATGCAACATATTCATAATGTGTTTCACGTGTCGATACTTAAGCGATATAATCCTGATTCTAGGCATGTAATAGAATATGAACCGGTTGATATCCAACCTGATGTGTCTTTTGTAGAATAGCCGGTAAGAATTTTAGATCGGCAAGACAAAGTGTTGAGAAATAAGTCTGTACCTTTAGTGCGAGTATTGTGGAGAAACCCTATGGTTGAAGAATCGACCTGGAAACTTGAGAGTGAGATGTTAGAGAAATATCCTCATTTATTTTCTTAGCGAGATTTTTAGGACAGAATCCTGTTAAGGGGGGAAAATTATGTCTGTATTATATCATATTTATAATAAATTATGTGTGTTAATATGTCATTTATGTGTAATTAACTGTCAAACCCTAATTGCTATGTGTTACGTGCATTCTATGTCGTCCAGGTATTTTCAGGATATTTTTAGATATTTTATTTTACATTTACAGCTTTCATATCAAAAGTTATACGACCCGAATCATAATTTTATAGCTGATGTTTCAAATAAAATAATGGGCCTTATTTTTCATCAAACGGCTTTTACCATCGCATTATTCTGAACATCTAGATATTTTATAAATTTTCTCGTTTCGCGAAAAATGACTTTTCCGGACCCCATTGGGTGTTAAAAACCCCACAAAAATTACATTTTTATTTTTATAAAATTATAGGACTTTCATTTATACCATTTCTTTGTATTTTGCATTATTCACAATTTTTGGGAAATTTTGACATAAGTATTGTATATATAAAAAATATTTATATATCAAATTTTAATACTCAAAAGTTATAAAATTAGGGGCTTATTAATTTTAAAAGATGTAAAATTAGGGCCTTAATTTTAATTCGGAGTATTATTTTACCTACTATAAATAGCCTAATTTTTATTTAATTAATTATAATTAATCATTAAAAATCTGCAAAATTTTGAAAATTCTTTGAAATCGGGTCAGGAAGAACAGGGTCTGGTCGAAAATTCAAGCCGTGATTTCTCACTGATTACAGCATCAAATCGTGTGATTCAAGTACTCAAATCGAAGGTTTTGATCTGTTCTTTCCATTTCCAGTATCAATTTCACGTTTTAATTCGTTATTTTTGATTTTCATTTTTTAGGGTTTATGTTCGGATTAGGGCTTTTTGATTCTAGGGTTATTATGATGTTTTGATGATTGATATAGCTTCCTGATGTTATTTGTGATCGATTCATGGTGTTTAATTGAATAAACGATACCTGGATAGCAAAGTTCGATTATCAGGGTTTATACTCAATTTTCAAAACATAGCTTTGTGATTTCTGTGAATATTTGGTTTTTATAATGTTAGGACTTTGATTGTATATGTTCTTAGCTTTAATTTGCACTATAAAACATCGAGTTTCATGTATAGATGAGTGATTTCGTATTTTTGGCCGGAGTTGATGTCGGTTTGATCGAAGATTGTTATTCAGGGATGTTTTTGGTTGATTTTGGCCTGAAACAGATTGGTGAAGTGATTTGCAGTGATTTGGGACCAAAAACGATTCCAAACAATACATTTTTGACCCCAAATCAGGCTCGCCGGAGTCCGGTGAAGTCGCCGGATTCTGGGTTTCAACCCAGATTCCGGTGGTGTTCTTCACTAACCCAGATTGTGACCCGGTTGACCCGTTTGGTTAACCCGGTTTTGATCCAAAATTGTCAGAGTTTGGTTTCTGACATTTCTGAAATTTAATTTTTTTATTTTTATTTTTATTAATTATAAAAATCTGTTTTATTTATTTTATAAATTGATTAATTAATTATTTAATTAATTGATTTATATTATAAATAATTCTGAAATATTTTCTAAAAATCAGTTTCAATTTTATTATTTATTTATTATTTATTAATAATTTAAAATTGATTAAATATTTTGATGATTAATCAAATAATTTTCAATAAATTATAATAAATTCATTTTAATTCCAAAAATTATAGAAAAATCATTTTTAGTTCTGAAAAATTAGACCGTTAGTACGATTCTAGTGAAACGAAAGCCCTTTTACTCAGAAAAATGAATTACTTTCATTAAAAATAATACAAAAATATAATTTCTTCTAGAAATTAGTTGACCTTGTTATTTATTTGATTATAAGCCGAATCGCGTGCCGAGACGAGTCCGATAAATCCTGAAAAATAGGAACAAGTCAGATAATGATCAGCTAAGCGATCAGCGAGTCGGTTTTGATTCTAAAAATTATTTTAACTATAAAAATGATTATGTGGCTTATGTGGTTATGTGTATTATGTGGTTAATCTAGTCTTGCTTGTTAATATATAACATAAGAGTCAATCATTAGCTCATGGGTGGATAATAGGAACGATGTGAAGTCAGTTCAAGACGCAATTGAAGTACGAAATGACTAAACCAGTCTATTTTTCTAACAGAAGCTAAGCCAGCAAGGCAGATTGAGTCGGTGACAGGCGAAGGTGACATAATTGAAGTGAGTCACGCAGATGGCAAGTTTTTCCCCTATTCTAATTTTAGAATAGTGATATTTCTTCATATTCATATCACGCTTGCACTCTTTTGATTCTTGTTCATAAACACTGATACACACTTGTACTTGAGTGGTAAAGAAGCGGGTCAAGCCTCGGGATCCTCTCATACCCAAGGTGTTGATCCCAATCCAGGAAGAAATCATTGAGTTGCCCGAACAGGTGGATTGTAGATAGTTAGTGTGTGTCTTTAAATAAAAGATGAAATTAGTTTAAAACTGGTTAAACAATGGTTTGTAATAAAGAGAGTTTGTAAGATTTTGAATTTGGTTTGTAATAAAGTAGTTAGTGGTTCTTGTTTTTATACTTCAACCTAAAAAGATCCTGGTTAGTGTTAAAGGGGTTTAGATATATTTCTTTATTATTGTTATTCAAGTTGTATAGGTTTAGTGATTAGCTAGTAACCCCCAGACTTATACGCCGGGTTTGGAGGGCGTTACAATTTACTTTCAAAAGAAGAGCCAGAGAAAGGAGAAGATGCACTCAAGGATACAGATTGGGTCATAGCTATGCAAGAAGAGTTAAATGAGTTTGAAAGAAATGAAGTATGGAAGTTGGTGCCTAGATCTAAGAACGGGTCAATTATGGGCACAAAGTGGATCGTCAGAAATAAGACTGATTCTGATGGAATAATAATCAGAAACAAGGAAAGATTGGTGGCTAAAGGATATTCTCATCAGGAAAGCATTGACTATGATGAAACATTTTCTCATGTTGCTAGGATGGAAGCAATCAGAATTTTCTTGGCATATGCTGCACACAAGAAATTTAAAGTCTTTCAGATGGATGTCAAGAGTGCATTTCTAAATGGAGAACTCGAAGAGGAAGTCTATGTAGAACAACCACCAGGTTTTGTGGATCCCAAACATCCTGATTATGTTTATAGACTTGACAAAGCACTCTATGGACTAAAGTAAGCACCTAGGGCATGGTATGAGACTCTGCTAGAAAGTGGATTCAAAAGAGGTACAACATATAAAACTTTATTTTATCTGAATTAAGGTAAAGATCTGCTTTTAGTTCAAATTTATGTGCATGATATCATCTTTGGATCAACTAATCAAAAACTGTATGATAAGTTCTCAAAGTTGATGCAATCAAGATATCAAATGAGCATGATGGGAGAGATGAGTTACTTCTTTGGATTGCAAATTAAACAGACTGATAATGGTATCTACATTAATCAGCCAAAGTACATAAATAATCTGTTGAAAATGTTTAATATGCAAGAGAGTACAGCTGTAACTACTCGTATGGCAACTGCTACAAAGCTTGATCCTCATGAAGGTACAACAGTTAATGTCACAAACTACATAGGTATGATATGGTTCTCTTTTGTACCTAACGGCTAGTAGGCCAGACATTATGTTTTCCACCTGTCTATGTGCAAGATTTCAGGAAAATCCAAGGGAGCCACATCTAATTGCAATAAAGAGAATTTTCAGATACCTCAAAGGTACTGTATCACTTGGTCTCTGGTATACAAGGGAAGCTGATTTTGAATTATGTGGATATTTAGACGCTGACTTTGCTGGCTGCAAGATAGACATGAAGAGTACATCAGGGAGCTGTCAGTTTCTGGGAGGCTGATTAGTTTCATGGTTCAGTACGAAGCAGAAATCTATTTCTACTTCAACTGCTGAGCCTGAATATATTACAGTCGGGAGTTGCTGTGCTCAGTTGTTATGGATGAGAAACTAGCTCATGGACTATGGATTATCATTTTCTAAAATTCCTATTTATTATGATAATCAAAGTGTTGTTTCTATGACAGGAAACCCAGTGCAACACTCTCTTACTAAATATATCAGCATCAGATATCACTTTATAAGAGAGCATGTCATGGAAGGAACGATTGAGCTTCATTTTGTTCCTACTGATCAGCAGCTGGCTGATATCTTCACGAAACCATTACCTGAAGCATCATTTACAAAGCTTGTCAATGAACTTGGTATGGTTAGTTGGGATATATAAATTCTTTTAAATTTATATTTGATCAAATCCTGATGTATGTTGATCAAATCCTGATATGTCCTAAATACTGTTCAAGATATTAAGCTGGGAATTTTTGGTGTATTTTGCTATATGCATGATAAATTAAGTGAATTTATTTGCTAAATGTGCATGTATGAATATATATCATTGTCATCATTGCAAATCAGTCTAGGGAGACGCGCTTTAATAAGATATCTTTTCGTTAAATTATTAACTTAACTCTATACTTAATAATCAATTAGTCTCCTAATCCCTTGATATTCCCTCGGTTATTTAAACTGTCATTCTCATTCAGTCCAATCATCTATTCCTAAACACAAAACACTATACTCACTATTGTTTCTCATATCCCTTTCTTCTCAAATGATGGCGCATTTCAACTGGTTTTACAACCATTTCACTAATATTGTGACTATCTTTCAAGATGGAATGTAAACTCCGTACCACATCAATGCCATATCAAATGACATCTGGATTCAACTTCCAGAAGTCATCAAAAATGATCTTCTGGGATTCCAAAAAGATCTTCGCCTCTACACTCTTCGACAGCAAAAGAGAATCATTCGTCTTACTGTTCTTTTTGTTGAAAGCAGGAAGAAGCACTGAACATCCTCCGACCATTTCTCTTCACTATCAGCTTTGCCAGGCTTCTTAGACCAAGGCTGTTGATGTTCTTCTACTAGACTAGAATTTTCTTGTAATATTTTTTGTATGTAATCAAAAATTTCATGAAATGTACTCCTTTGATCTTTTAATGAAATTTCTTTTGTTTACAAGATTTAGTCTCTGTTCTTTAGCTGTGTATGCATGTGAGTGTTTTTAATTATAGCCTGTTAATCTCTACATCACAATATTAACATCTATCTTTTGATGATTCTTGATATTAAAATTGTGGTTTTCTAATAAGCTTGAGCTATTTTGACAATCACTGATGAATTTGAATCGACAAATCCTGACAGATAAGAGGTACCAAATACTGATGACAGGTCAGCATGTTTTGATTTAGAATATTATTGAAAAATGATTTCTGAATTGTTTTATGCTGAAAAGTAATTATCTTCTTAATTATTTTTTAAAAGTGGATAAATTGTTGAACAAAGTCACACAACAATTTTCTAAAAGAGCAGTGCATCCTTTGATTTTGATTCCGCACATTACTCCACTTTCTACTCCAATTCTTCAGTAATTACCCTCTATCAGAAGTCTAATTCACTAAGCTTCCTTCTCCGAGTGTGTTACACACAACAAAGCTTTGCAAACCTATATTTGCGCAAGAACCTATGTGACACATATTATCATACACACATAGCCTCACTATTCACCTCTAACGAACATCTTTTCTCAACACCTACAAACATCATGTCATCTTATGAGCTTTCACCCTTCTTTAGTCAAACCACTATTATTCATGGCAACACTTTTGGAACCAATAACTACTTGGCTCCACTTACACATCAGCAGTTTCCTCAATCTTTTCATGATATACATGATTTCTTACTCCAATTTCCAATTGGATATGCTCTCACAAATCCTACTAAGGTATCATTCAGAGCTGTAATGCAGGTATGGGATACAACTCTAGTTAATGCAACAAATATTGGTTTCTCTTTTGAATTTAATGGACAGAAGTATGAAGTTGATGCTGATGTTCTTGTTCAAGCATTGAGGTTGTCTGCCTATGATGGTGCTCCTGATAATTAGACAACTGAGCAGTTATTTGATATGCTTAGAACTATGAACTACAAAGGTGATATCACAACAATTGGGAAATTGACAAGAACAAAATTAAAAAGGGAATGGGATTTCTTCTTTGATTGCATCAACATATATTTCTTGAAAAAGACAACAAATTTTGATGCTCTTCCATCCACTTCTCTGAAAATTGGGTATTCTCTTCTCTATTCTGGTAATTTTGACTATGGTAACACCATTCTTCAATTCATAATTGCTATAAGAACAGATGCATTAGGAGTAATAGAGTATACTAGATTTCTTCAACTAATTTTTAATTTTTTATGCCCTAATGTTGAATTTGATAATGATGAATTGCTTCCTGTATTTCAAATTTTTGAGAAAGCTATTACAGATCATATCAAAAGTGATGAAAAGAATAAGTTTTCAGGACTTCCCTTCCTGCCTCAGGAGGTCAGGTAATTTTTATTGAGAAATAGACATACTCCTTCACAAGTGCCTGTAAATCCTGATGCTAACACCTCTGTTAAATTTCCTGATGATGTGGAACGAGACACTACCCATCTTGTTTCTAACCCAAGCATTCCTTCTACCAAATAGAACTCCAATCCAGCTCCTAAATTAGCCTCCTCTAATGTCTCCCAAAAGACATCAGTTGTACTCAAGAAAAGGCTGGTTAAGAAATCTGTTTAATCTAAACAGATAGCTCAGCAGGCCTCACTGAGTGAGAGTGAGAAGAAAGAAGAATGTTTTCCAGTTTGAAAAAGAAGGCTGATCATGCAAGATGATTCTTACTCTGATGATCAGATGCCCATTGGGCCAAGGATGAAGACAAAGAAATCAACAGTTGCAATTCCTGATGACTCTGTTGACACAACTGGAACCAACGAGCCAACTACTGATGCTAGTGCTCTGATCAAAAAGTTTCCAGTGAACAAAGAAACTGCTGAACTCATGAAAACTGACAAGAGCACGTTGAAAAGAAAAGCTGAAGATGTGGTTAGGTACACCAGAAAGAAAAAAGACTCAGTCCCCTGTTATGTATGTTAGTCCACAAGAACCTAAGTCTCAAAGGGATTTAGAAACTGAGAAACATTTAGTCACACAAGAATCATCCTCTCAAAGGGAAGATGTAGACAAAGAGGCTGCACAAATAATTGTTGATTTTGCTCAAGGTGATCTTCTTGCTGACTCTGAACAACTGCTATAAGAAAAGAAGGCTCATCAGGATATATTGTTAAATGTGGATGAAGTTATTAATGATCTAATGTTTGAGGATAGTACACAAGAACCTTCAGCCCTTCTTGCTGAAGTAGCTCATATTCCTCAGGCCCCACAAGAACCATCAGTTCAAAGTAATGATGCTGGCCTAGTTCATTCTCCTGACAAATCAAATCTTGATGCTACGACAAATCCTGATGTTGATCAACTATCCATTCAAGCAGCTTCTACTGATGATTCATTGCTGCTCACTAGCTTGTCAAATCATCCTGATATATTATTTGTTCCTCCACTATCATCACTGCCACTTGAGGACTCACCTTCAGGTATTGCTTATTTTCCTATACTGTTCTCAATGTTCGTATGAATATAAATAGTCTCTTATTTGAGGTTACCTCTATTTATATAACAAGCATACTACTCCTCTCAGCCATCTCTTATTTCCTTGCAAAATGTGTGATTGTGCTTTTCTGTGAGACTGTGTGAAAATACTATGTGAGAAAATTAAATTTTGAGTGGCAGTCTTCTGTACTGGCAAAAGGAGAGGTAGTTTTGAGAAAAGAATTTTATAAGTTTTTCTTTGCTTATAAACTTTCTTATGTGAGAAACATATTACTCTTCAAAGTAATATATTGTGTGGGAAGTGATGAGATCACTTGAAAAGAAAAGAGAGTTTTAGGTGATACTTTTTTTTATATTTCAGGATCTCATCAGAAATAGATAATTATTGCTAAGGATCCTCTTAAAGGCAAAGTAATTCTGCCGAGCTCTGCAAATTCTTCTGAGGATCTGTCTTGCTCTGATTCTGATGAAGATAGTGATCCTGATGATCCTTACACAGCTCAACTTAAGATTGCTATTGATGCATCTAAGAAGTCCAATGTTGGTTCTTCTTCGTATTTTTATGCTGATGCTGAGCATTTTCGAAAGACTAAATGGGATTTTGCATCGACATATGCGTATACTTCTATCTCCTCAACTGTTGGTATACAATATATTCCCAGGGCATATGATGGACTTCAAAACCCTGACCTTAAATTGCATCTCAAGGCTTCTACCATCTCTGTGAAAGGAATTCTCTCTAAACTTGCTGATATGAAGACATCTCGTGCTACTTTACAGAACAAGATTGATGCCTTTATGATAAATCCACTTACTTCAGCTGAACTTATAAGTGTGATCAAGGCTTTTAAAGTCGTGGTTCAATCTCAACAAAGCATGTATACTCAATTTTCTTCCTTGGAAGATAAAGTGTCTTCAATGGCTGATAAACTGGATGCTATGTTTTCTCTTCTTTCAAATACTGATGCCAAAAAGGGGGAGAAGATAGCTGTCACAAAATGTACACCTGACTCTATTTAGTTGAAATATAAAGATACTGATGATGATGGTGATAAGGATCCAGTTGCAAATGTTCAAATTTCTCATGTTTCTCAACAACCTCAACATTCTAAAAGATCTGGTTCTTCAGGACAAGGGAAGTCTACTGGTGCTCATGAAGTTAAGCACAAGACTGGTGCTGATGCTCCTGAAAATGGCGATGTTACGATCTCTAACATAGCAGATGCTAAAGGATTATTCTTTCCTTACAGACACAAGGAAACAAGTGAAGAGATTGTTCTATACTACAAGGATAAGAGGTTTAAGCGAAAGAATTCTAGAAGTGCTCTTAGGTTGATAACTGAAGACCTGATCTAACAACTAAAGAAGCAGTTATGCAACAGAAGGAGCTAATGGCTCAAATTGAAGCTGAAGCAAAAACTTCTAAAGGAAGAGGAAAAAGAGGTGGAAGAGCCACAAGAGCCAGAGGAAGAGGAAGAATTTCTAATTCAAGTCAAGGTTCTTCAATTGATTCTGCATTTTGAATGTTCTATTCAGGGAAGGTTTTGTTCTTGTACAAGGAAATGATATAAAAGAAGAAGCTGAGGATACTGAAGAAATGATTGTCCAAAGAAAGAAGAAATCAACCGTTGACATTGCTCATGTTGATATAACTAATGCAAATATGTCTCTTGTAGCAGACAAAAATCCCGAGGTAAAAGCAGATCCTGATGTTGTGAATCTGATAGCTGATTTTGACACTGATGAAAAGGTGATCAAAGTATTTAATGAATCAACTCTTGATGAACAAGAAAAAATTGACAGAAGGAAAGCTGATCGAGCACGCAGTGACAAAGAGAGAGCTGTGGCAGAAAACAAGAGGAAAGATTCATGATTTATCTACAGGGTATGCTCCTCTCAGCAAGAAGGATAAAAGATGGAAAGATGTTTATACATTTAGTTATCCTAAGGAATTCAAGCATAATGAATTTGTGTCAGCAGGACTTAGGGATTCTATTTCAGAATAAGAGGATATTGATAAATCCATCAGGAAGCCTTCTTCGGTAGAACATAATGAATAGCTAAAACTTATCAAAACCCCTACTAGAGGAGGTATTGGTCATCCTGGAATGGAAACTCTAAGGCCACTGGACACAGATATTCTGACTGAAAATCTTGGTGAGAGAATTACTCCTTCACATCTTGAGAAAGTTGAAGCTGTAAAGATTATTTATAGGAAGATAAATATTGGTGATGTTAGAGAAGAGATTCTGTACTTCTTGAGAGATGGTAAGATGAAAATCTTTATATCGCATCAACTCTTGACGAAAACTGTGACCGAGTTAAAATATGTTCACTATCTTCTTAGAGTTGAGGACAATGTCACCAGAACCAAGCTGAATATGAGCACCGCCTATCATCCTCAGACATATGGCCAAAGTGAAAGAACAATCCAGACCATAGAAGATATGTTAAGGGTTTGTGCTTTGGATTTTAACGGAAACTGGGATGAACATTTACCTTTAATTGACTTCTCGTATAACAATAGCTATCATGCCAGCATTGGAATGCCACCTTACGAAGCTTTGTATGGACGCAAGTGTAGATCACCATTGTATTGGGATGAAGTAGGAGAGAAGAAAGTGTTAGGTCCTAAGCTGGTTCAGTAGACCAAAGATGCAGTGGCATTGATTCGGAAAATGTTAGAAGCAGCCCAGGATAGACAGAGAAAGAATGCAGATTTACATCGAAAATATATGAACTTTGAAGTAGGATCGTTGGTATTATTAAAAGTATTGCCTTGGAAAGGGTTAGTTTGATTTGGTCAGAAAGGTAAGCTCAGCCCAAGGTACATAGGACAATTTGAAGTTTTGAAGAAAATAGGGAAAGTCGCTTACGAAATAGCGTTGCCGGAGCAGTTGCAGCATATTCATAATGTGTTCCACGTATCCATGTTGAAGCCATATATTTCTAATTCGAATCAAATCATAGAGTATGAACGGATTGAGCTTCAGCCATATTTGTCCTATATGGAACAACCAATCCAAATTTTAGATCGTAAAGAGCGAGTCCTTAGAAATACATCAATCCCCATAATAAAAGTGCTTTGGAGAAATCCTTGAGTAGAAGAGTCTACTAGGGAGTTAGAGTCAGACATGCTTGATAAATATCCTCATTTGTTTAGTTAAGTCAGATTCTGGCAACATAATTTTTTTAAGGGGGAAGGATATAACGACTCGTATATTTTGTATTGTTTAAATATGTAATTTTTGAATAATTAAATATATAAAATATGTGTAATGGTTTTGACAGATGTGTGTTGTTTAACATTATTTACGTGAGATTATTGGTGTATAGGAATTATTTGTGTA
Organism: Apium graveolens; assembly: GCF_009905375.1. NCBI lineage: Eukaryota > Viridiplantae > Streptophyta > Magnoliopsida > Apiales > Apiaceae > Apium > Apium graveolens. The sequence continues at coordinate 39,631,469 of NC_133647.1, forward strand.
ATTAATTATTGAGTTGTGTTGATTTGTTTCACTTTTAAAAGTGGTTTTATTGCAGATTTATCTTCATAAATATTTGAATTGTCTCTAAAATTGTTTTTATGATTTTATATTTTCAATAATTATTTTTGGGATTTTATAAAATTTAGAAATCAATATTTCATTAATTATTTATCTTTAAATGATTTTCTGATTTCATTTATTTGTAAAATCATTATTTAACTCCAAGATGCTTCAAAAATTGCGAAATTTGTATTTTATAAAGTTAGGAATATTTTGAGAATTTTAAAATTATTTTGAAAATTTTTGGGATTAAATTCACCCGCACGTTTATTCGTTAAATCGTTAAAAGCGGATACGAGTTGCGTTTCAAAAATGGTTTAAAAATTATGAAAATTTTATTTTATTATCCTGAGAATTTTAAAACTCATTTGGTAATTTTTTGACTCATTTTTAACCGTAACTTTGTTCGATAAATTGCTCGATACGAGATAAAAATTTTGCCTCGATAATTTCAGGGACACGTGTCAAAATATTATAAAAGAAATTGACACGTATCCATTTTATTTGATACGTGTTGGCTGGAGCCTAATTCAAAAACACACACACCAAGCATCACACAGTCTCGTCTTTCTCTCTCTCTGGTCTCGCACCTCTCTCGTATGTTCTCCCTCCCCAGTTTTTCTTCCTTTCTTGTTTCCAGTCGTCGTTGTTCTTGCTTTTCCGGTGAGCCGCCGCCGGATTTTCCGGTTTGGCTTGGTTCCGTTGCTATGTAATTGATCTATATATGTATATTCACATATATATGTGTGTAGATGTGGTGCTGTGTGTGTGCTTAATCTGTGTGTGTGTTGTTGCCGGTGTTTTTGTCACCGGCTGTTGCCCTGTTTTTCGATTGTTGTTCGGCTGTTCTGTTTCTTGGTCCTGTTTCTGTGCGTGTGGCGCATGTGGTTTGGCTTTCTTTTTAATATTATTTATTAATCT